>NW_015165865.1:125815-166543 GCF_001447785.1 Gekko japonicus | reverse complement strand
ACATGTAAACCGCCCAGAGACCCCCACGGGGGTTAGGGCGGTATATCAAATCGAAGTAATAAATAAATAAATAAATAAATAAATAAATGTCTTTCTAGTGATTGCTGGAAACTCCATGGTAAAACCATAGACTTTCTGTCAATTCCTAGAGAAGCGTGATGACGCTTCTGGGTTTTTCCTGGAAGTGACGTTATGCTGTCAGCCCAACAGTCATAGTAGTCTGCAACTCATGGGTCAGAATTGTCAGGTGGGTTTCATACAATTTTCCAGAACTGCTACTCTGAATATATTTTATTGGGTCCCCCAAATCTTTTTACAAAAATTGTTCAAGTAAGACTTTTGCTATAGTCACATTTTTCTAAAGTCTCAGTGAAGTAGTTTATGGCTACCAGCATGTATAGCAGCTTGTCAGATTATCACAGGCAGAAAAATACTGGCACATCACTAACAACACACTCCACTGGAACAGTCACAAATCTGTTGTTGCACTAGGCTATTAATTGTTGGGAGTCACTCTGTTAAACAGGTTTTCCTTTTCCAATTTTTAACTTATTCACCAATAGCTTAATAGACATAATGCATTTTTAATTACTGTGCGTAATGATGGAGAATTCCAGCATTTCTATACCTTTAAAAGTGGAAAGAAACAAGTGTGAACTGGAAGGACAGCTAGAAAGAGGACCTAACGGAGAGCGGTTTAATTTTTAAGTCACTCTGTAGCTGGATATGGAGCATCAGCAGAAAACAAGCCAGTACACCACATTCATATATAATGTTAAGTCATACTTAAGACTATCGGTGGTAATAAACCACATCCTGAATTCCGATCCTTGTTTAAGGTACCCTAACTAATTATAGTGTAATGGCCCATGTTCATATGACCAATTATCTATGATTTGTTAAATTAAGTCACAATTTTGTGTTGTTTTTGCACTAGGACACAGTTATATTTTCTGTTTTGAATGCTGGAAAGGTATCAAAGCTATTGGAGAAACCTCAGTTCATACAAAAGCGAATGCTAAATAAATGAACAAAGATAGAACCATTGTATTCACTAAGATTAAAATGGAAATAGATTAGATTGGAAACAAAACCAGGACTGATCATGTATAAAGCATAGTACATATACTGCAATGGAATGATGTCACATATATTTTGAGACATTAATGTACAATGCTTTATGTTTAACTTGAAAGCTAATAGTTCATAACACTTTTTATAGTCTAGGAAAATATTTTCTTAAATGAACCTGCCCAAAAGACATTTCTGAATACATTTGTTTTAAACACTGGTAATTTAATTATAACCCTAAACCACAGTTAACATAACAAACCCACATCAAAATCAGAGGGGAAAAGAATATGATAAATAGGTCCCCAGAAATGTGCAGAGTCTGGAAAACCTATACATTAAACATGTCTTAAATTAGGGTATTTAAGAGGGATAGACAATTTCAATGCTAGAAAAGTCTTAAAGATAACAGTCTTTTAATCTGTAGCCAACGCTAAAGCAGAAATCCTGTACACAGAAACTTATATATTGCTCTTATGAATTTGTGAGACTTGCATGTAGGACTACAGACCAAATACCTGATTGGATGACCTCCGGAATACAGCGGAGGAGATCAAGTATAAATGTGGGATATAAATATGAAAAATCCCCTGAAAAATCCCCTGAAGCCTTCATCCTGATAATTCAGGACAGTTCAGCTTCAAGGGGAAAGGCCTTCATGCATTAAAGTCAGGGGGAGAGAGGACACAGCAGAGTAAGGAAAAGGAAGTGGCAACAGTAAAAATAATCCAATCAACAAGGAGTCAGCTTGTTACACTCTCACTTTACCACAATTGCAACATATGTCCCAGAATGTTAATACAGTCCAAAAAGTGCCACACCACATGACAGGAGTGCAGTTGCACTTAAGAAACTAAAAAAATCTATTACAGCATAAAACTATTGTAAGCCAGAACTTACTTCGTTAGCATGAAGTGTACATCCATTAGGACTATGCATTTATATTAACAAAAGAAAAACATGGATGGAGGAAGAGAGATGTTACAGAAAGAGGCCGGTTTAAAACAGAGCTAGTAAAGAAGTGATCAATCCACTCAGAGTTGCGTGAAGACCACTTCCATCTAGTGAGGCAAAAACAAAGGATGAACACAAAATCAAATCTAGGAAAATGCAGGATCAATTAGCATTACTGGTGAAAACATAATGCTACACCCTCTACTGACACAGCAACTGTACTGCCTCAGGACTAAGGGAGGCTGGGGGAGGAAAAGAGCAGGATGCGCCTGATAAAAACAGGCTGAACAGGTGCTGAGAACAAAACAAAGAGCAGGGTGACTATGAGGGCAGCCAGGTCTCCCTCCAGGACAACCCAAGTTGCCTGCTGCTGCTGCTGCTCAGTAAGGAGGAGGAATGGGGGTGGGGAAATAGGCACCACACAAATGTGATGACTTTGCAATATAAGCATGGAGCTGTAGGATTTCCCTGAAACTCTATGGGTTCATGCCAGAAGTAATGGCATGGCATTAGCGCGGTGCCTATTTGCATGTTTCTGCTTCACCCCAAAGCTGGTTGCCAGTGCCTGGCTGGCAAACCTGATCAGCACCCAGTTAGCACAGTGGTATATGTGCAAGAGGAGAAATGCCTAGCACTTAATACAGCCACTACTGGACAGTGGGTAATGCTCCTAAGCAACTTGTTGCCTTGGAAGTAGAAGAGATGGGGTTAGCAGTCACCCATATTTTCATCTTCTCTCTCTAGCCTTACTCCTTCCAATATCAGGAGCTAAGGCCCAGCATATTCTCATCAGCTGACTTCCAACCCTCTGTTCACCTCAGCCCTACTGCTTGTACTTGTCTTGGTCCTACTGCTGCCCTCTTGTGATAGGACCTCATCCCTTCTCTGGGAGATTTCCTCTTAAAGATCCACTTTGACCTCTAGCCCTGCCTGGGATGAAGGTGATCAGGCCTAAGCTTCCAGAGAGCACCCGGTGCTAGGATTGTCAGAATCCCACTGGGGGTGGGGCATCCCTGCCCCAGATTCTATTTCCCCATCAAGGGGGGGGGTCGGGGCTGGTCAGCAACTTTTGACAGCTACATTCTGGACTGCCTGCAGTCTCTAAAGTATTTTCAAGGGTAGCCCTATGTAGAGTGAATTGCAGTAGTCCAGTCTGGAGGTGATCATTGCATGGATCAATGTGACAAGGTGTGACCCAGACAAACAAGGAGCCAGCTGGTGGACCTGGCATAAGTGAAACGATGCCAACCATGCTACCATGGACACCTGTTTATCCAATGATAGAAGAGAATCCAATCACACCCTGAGGCTCTACACAGAGTCTACAGCTGTCAGCTGGACACCACTGAGTCTCAGGAGTGATCCTCCAGCTAGCATCTCAGTTTTTTCCAGCCACATGACCTCCATCTTGGATGGATTCAACTTCAGACAGCTCCCCCTTAACCACTGGGCTCTGGATACAGTGAAATGAAATGGAAAGCTTTATTTCCTTTTCAGCCCTGGCACCAGCCTGGTGGAACTCTCTGCCTAATGACATCCATGCCCTACGGGACTTAGGGCAGTTCCACAGACAGGAGTGATCCTCCAGCTAGCATCTCAGTTTTTTCCAGCCACATGACCTCCATCTTGGATGGATTCAACTTCAGACAGCTCCCCCTTAACCACTGGGCACTGGATACAGTGAAATGAAATGGAAAGCTTTATTTCCTTTTCAGCCCTGGCACCAGCCTGGTGGAACTCTCTGCCTAATGACATCCATGCCCTACGGGACTTAGGGCAGTTCCACAGAACCTGTAAGACAGAGGTGTTCCACCAGGCCTATGGTTGAGGAAAACAATGGTCTGTCATCGAACCTTGCCTCCTCTATTCCTTCACCTCTCCCTCATGGGGAAACGATATAAATTGGTATTAAACACCATCTGAATTAGTTGTGATTTGTTGTCTTAACTGTTTTGTCTTAACTGTTTTGACTATAATTGATCTTCTTCTTGAACAATATATGTATTTACTGAATTCTTGTTCACCACCCTGAGCCCTTACAGGGGAGGGTGGTCTAGAAGTCAAATAAATAAATCATATTCAAGTCCAGTGATGTTTGGCAAAGGAATCCTCTGAAAGAGAAAATAGTATTGGATTAGGATCACCACTCCACCCCCGTCCTTCAGTTTGATGTTGATAGAGGATCAAGTATCCTGGGGGAATAAACTGGGTGAGGGGAATTACCTCATCCTCACCCACCCAGGTCTCGATCAAGCACACCAGGTCAAAGCATCCCTCCAGGATAGTCTCCTGGAGAACTGTGGTCCTATTTCTTACTGACCTGCCATTACACAGCATCAAGGTCAAAGAGACGGGAAATAACCGGGCCTGCACACAGTGATTCCTTGGGATGCGTTGGAGTTTAGAAGGGTTCCAAGTATTTCCATCTCTTATCATCCTTCATGAGACAAATCTTCTCCCACCACCATACCTGCCCCCCCAATCAGGACACAACACGGGCAGCAAAAAAGCATTCCCAAACACCTGTTTGTTCCTCTGATATAGGTTCCAAAATGACTGATGGATTTGTCAATTGGACCTCTCTATTTTATCCAAATCTCCTGCTGAGTCTATAAAAATACATCTGTTTCTGAGGAAAGATACTTCAGGTGGGGTGGGGGAATTATCCACGACATTTTGTGTCAAAGGCCCTGTTGCTCCCAATTCAAAATCCTCAATGCAACACTTAAGTATTACTTCATTTCCCTTACCTCTATTAGGGGGATGGATATAATATATTCCTTGAAAGAGGAAAACACACTGTCTGCAAGAGGTGCCTCTAGAGGTCTGAATAAATCAGAGGAAGTTTGGACTAGAGTTGGTTTTACCAAAACCACCTCAGCATCCACCATTCGAGGAAGGGAGATATGAAGAATTAATGCTGAGCAACCCTTCTTTATCAGCATAAGTCTAGACCTCAATTGATGAAAACTATCAATGATTGCTGTCTGCTCTGAAGCTGAGAGAGCAGCAAAAGAACTTATTAAGTCCTTCGCCAGAGTATCATTAAAAGGAGAGCTCTCTACATTGTTTTCAGCATATGTCTCCAGGCAAACAGTACCAAAACCACCTCAGCATCCACCATTCGAGGAAGGGAGATATGAAGAATTAATGCTGAGCAACCCTTCTTAATCAGCATAAGTCTAGACCTCAATTGATGAAAACTATCAATGATTGCTGTCTGCTCTGAAGCTGAGAGAGCAGCAAAAGAACTTATTAAGTCCTTCGCCAGAGTATCATTAAAAGGAGAGCTCTCTACATTGTTTTCAGCATATGTCTCCAGGCAAACAGGAGGGTCATCCCAACCAATTAGGTCATGGTGTGAAGCACTAGCTGGTCCACTCTTCAGGAGCTTATCTTTGCCTGAAGAGGTGTGGAGTTTTCACGTTAAAAAGTGGAGACTGTCTTGTGTTCATACAAACCCATATTGGGAAAATTCCTTTTGAATTTAGGAAGTCTTTCCATCGGATTAATAATGAGGGAACAGCTGGTTAGTCAAATGTTACTACCGGTAATACTCTCAAGCCTGGTAAGAGTGATTAAGGAGCCTGACCATTTCAACTTAGAAGACCTAAGGCTGTGATCATATGCACAATTAGACCCACCACAGGCACGAATGCCAGGTGGATTTAAAGGGTGCGATCAGACAACAACACCTGGGAAGTGCCCCACAGCCGTCGGCAACCCGTTCTGCTCCGCTGCAGGAGTTAAAAGACACTGGGGAAAATCCAGTACTAAACAGGTTGTGACGGGCCACGGATGGACTTTCCTGTGTCTAATTGCTCTAGCGCTCTCTCATGGCATTGGGATGATATGAGTGGGCCATTGTTTTCCCCCTCTTCTCAGTATCCGCATCATCGCAAACTCCTTAGGGAGCCCTCAGTGTGGAGATGCGATTAATCAATTCCTCATTTACGCACATCGGAAACAAATGGCACCCCCCCCGACTCACCCACGGTTGCGACTGATCACGCAATGGCGGGCTGTGCCCGTAGCTTCCAAGGACTGTGTGATTGCACAACTGTGGGTCAGATTCCTCCAGAGGAAACAGCTTTGCTCCCCCCCCCCATTTTTTCTGGCGTGTGTAACCACAACCTAGTTCTATTGCCAAAGTTCTCACATGCTGCTCAGTGAGAATTTAGTATTCCAAAAAGGGATATATGATATCCATTAATCTATTGGATGTTCAGACAAACCTTATGAGGCTAGAGAACTAAATGTGAGAAACCTACCAAGCCAAACAGCTGTTCCCCTCATCAACCTTTCCCATCCTGCCACCTCACTAATGTAGTGAAATTGCTGGAGACCTTTGTCATCTCAAGGAGTCAGGTGGTGTACCACAATTTCTCCCTTTATGCCTGAATTGGTTCACAGACCTGAAGTCTTGCAGACCTAAACACTTATATATGCTTTGCACCTATCTCTAGTTGATGTACTGAACTAGGGAGAATGTTGTTGATAACCTTGGTTACCTGGTAAAGGAAGCAGTGGGAACACAGCACAGTTATCTATATTGGATGTTTGCCACATAACCACGGTTAATCAGTTGGCCTTGAGAGAGTTTGAGATGTATCACTCCTGTCAAGGTCAGTTATGTATTTTTACAAGTACTGGTGAAATTAATGACTTTTTAGATAGTATATTGCACAGAGAACATTGCTATATAGTTGGCCAGTTCTAGGGAGTCTGTCTGCTGTTGTTCTCCAGGGGTTTCCAACAGTTGAAGGGTCGTAAGTGTTGTTGTTTTGTTGCACTGATACTTCTGTAGATACTTCTGTAGAACTGTTTCGCATATACCTTGTACCCATGGACTGGGGATGGATCTTTCCTCTTGTTTTTATTTCTCCATCATTCTCCTAAGCTTCTAGGAACTTATTTTGTGTATTAATAAACACATCAGTGACAAGGATACAACAACAAACTTGCAAAGTAGCATTCTCAGAACTTTATAAGCAACAGTGAAAATAACAAAAGCAATGGCTGCACACAAACAAAATGATACTGAAACAAGATGTATGTGTGTTTCTGTTAACTCATTGCTGTTGCTTTAGAAGAAAAGTTCTAAGTATTAAAAGATGAGAGTGAGAGTTAATATTTACACATACATAAACAATATGGCCACAGTCCTGTGATGTAATCGGCATGCTTGCAATCAATAATATCCAGGTTTTGCCAGCTGTTTTCTCTTTAGTACCTCCCTGTGATGATCTCCAAAACAGTTTTTAAACTGGGCAAGAGAAAAATACCAAGAGGGGAAGGGATGAAGTGGAAAAGATGGTGAAGAAGAAATGGCTCAACAAATGGCTGCTTGCAACAGACCTGGCATGTGCACCCTTTTGGACAACAGCCTATATCTATATTTCTCTCCTGTGCATATATACAATAACTATGTTCTATCATCTGTTTTTAATAGTAAAATACCCCAAACAATTTATAATACAGAACTATGTAATACACGGTGAACACAGAATCAATCATACACAAATGCTTGTACAGTCCAACAGCTTTGCAAATCCTCGATAAAATTCAGATGTGAGACTGAACCAAAGACTCATACTTGATGCTATGATAATCAGCAGAAACTCAGAAAGAGTTATACCATTACATTTCATGTAAAAATAATCTGCAGCTCACTCCAGAATTTCAAAGTATGCTGCTCATTAAAATACAAAATGGCCAGATTATAAACCAATTGTTTGCTCCTCTTTAATACAGAAGTCATGCTGAAAAATGACAGTGAGATCAGTTTATAATGCCCTTAAAAGTTGAAGCATTTTAAAATGTAAACAAGGTAACATGATAGCCTTGTATAGCCTTTTAAATGAACTGTCAAAATAACTCCAGAAAGCTGTCACTGTAGGACAGTAATAGTTAAACTCTGATTATGTACAACCTTTTTGTAAGACCTGCTTGCCTGAAATGTGTGAAAGCATGAATCTATTATCAGATGACATGTATCTAACTTCTGCTCCTTATTTCTACTTTCACCTCCCAACATCTGTGATTCATTCTACTACAACAATTTATTATGGCACAAGCTTTCATGGACTACATTCAACATTGTCACATACATATGACAAAATGGGCTGATAAATCTGTAGTTTCTACAGATCTTCACTTTGGTTTTGGTAAAACAGGCTAGCAATGCTGCCCTTATGGGATCTGTCACTATGGAGGGCCACCACAGGCTCCTATAAGGAAAACTGTGACTTGGATGTGCTGAAAGAGAAGCTCCAGTCTCTGAAACTACCAGCAGTGTTTAAATGATGTTTCACTGTTGTAGTCATTATTAAAGTGTTGCATTAATATTAAAGACAAGTTGGAACAAAGAGCAGTTCAAAATTTGTGCTATATTTGTATATCATTTTTATTTTTCATCGAAGCTTTATTGGTCTTTTTATTACTCTAGCATATGGAACAGCTCTTTTCAGTGAGTTATTTATAATGATTTTAAAATCACTGTCTTGAATGGTAAATTGATTTGAATACATCTTGCTTACAAAATTCAATACCTACATATTGTTTTCTAACCAATATTACATGGGCTCTAAAGCCAAATCTTGTGAGACAGTGGTGTACACGTGCATGTTGCCTGTGCCTAATATAACTTTGGTATTTAAAGCATTTATGAGAAGTATCATGAGAGCAATTATTTATGAGCCTTTATGTCTTGATACACCATACTACATCAAAAATGCCATTTATAACTTATGCTTCACAATTCAAAGGAAACCAGTTACTGCAATAGAAAAACAACAACCTCACTTCTAATTCAGGTCAAACTAGTTATGAATATAAAAGAAAAAG
Source organism: Gekko japonicus (assembly GCF_001447785.1). NCBI lineage: Eukaryota > Metazoa > Chordata > Lepidosauria > Squamata > Gekkonidae > Gekko > Gekko japonicus. Next base: position 157,672 of record NW_015165865.1, on the reverse strand, counting down.
ATTATCTTTTCAGCATTTGAGTTCTTTGTCACACTGTCCAAACATTATCTCACAATTTACCAACATTTTGTCTCGCATGAGTGAGAAATGGTACCCACAGTACAGCTATGCAGAGAGAGGCTAGTCAGTTCTGAATTCTATTAAGCACAGCTGACAGAGGACAAAACACGGCTCTCACTCCAGACTGTAAGATCACAAAGCAAAGAGCAGTGGCAAGGGGAATCAGAAACAATCACTCCCTTGCACCTGTGGAATTTTAGGCTATAGGCGGGATGCAACCCACACTCCCCCCTCAAGAAATTGACTGTCAAAGATTCAACAGATAGATCAGCAATCTTAAACTGATCTACTCATAATCCTACTCAAGCCTATTCAACAAGGTTTACTCCCTAGAAAGAGGTTTTAGGAATGCACTGTCTAGTTTTTTAAAGCTCATTTGAACTTTCTATCTACTTTCCTGAAATGTTTTAACACTTGCCTTACACTGCTATAATCTAGCAATTTTATGAAGAAATTACTGATTCATAAGCAGGTTAAGAACATTGACAGATATTTTAGCAACAAATCTTTTCTGACACATGTTCTAACAGCTGAGCACACCTACTATTTAAGCAAAAAAATTAAAATGGGATAACTAAGTCTGATAAAACGAGGTGTAACTACCCAGTATTCCCTTTTTTAAAAATTTAATGGCCCTGTGCCTTTTTACAAATCTCTATTGAAACTCTTCTCTGAGGCACAGCATGTTGTTTCCTTGGAGGAAAAAGCCAAAAGAATTAGGTCCCTGCCCTTTATTTCCTGAAAACTGATGCACAGACCTTCCACAGAATATTTTCCAACTCTATTTCATCACACATTATAATTTCAATACTGTGTAATCATTCAAAGTATTGTGGAGAGGGTTTTTTTTAAAATTGTTGAACACTTTATGAGACTAATGCCAGATGGTAGTCACTTTAATTCATTTAACTTGGTTTAAGATTACTTGCCAACAAGAATATCTTGCATTTAATGCTAAGATGCTTTTTGGGTTCATATTACCCTTAATTATGAAAAAAATCTTAATATTTGTTCCAACTGTTACACTACTTCTCAAATTGTATCTGTTCAATGTTTAAAATGCTAGCCACTTTCTGGTATCTCATGTGCAGAGATTTTATAAGTTATATTGTTGAATCTATGGAAAAATTGGATACAAATGGCACAAACATACACATGGGCATTTTCCATATCAGGACAGGTTTGTGTGGTTTCCCTGTTGCTATTGCAGCTGCTGAAAGAGCACAGCAGAAGCAGGGCTTCCATATGGCAAGTCCCCATTCTCACAGCCCCAATCCTCTGTGGTAGCCATTCCTTCACACAATCAAAAACATAACAGCAATTGAAACATTGTGACAGTGTTATTGTAACAATCTCTCTCTTTGAATTCCCAGTCTCCATTTTCAAAGTATCTAGACCCTTTTGTGGCAGAGGTATAAAAGGCATAATTGCAATGAAATGGGAGAGTTCTTTTTGTTTTTTTAAAGAAATTTTGGGATTCAGAGAACCTGATAGTTATAATAATATGTCAACTTTCAATTAAGCAAAACAATACAAAAAAGCCCTCCAGTGGTGGTAGTGGGGATATGACAGCCATGTGGGACTAAGGCAGGGGTCCCCAACATGCTGCCTGTAGTTGCCATGGTGCCCACCAGCTAGGGTTGCCAACCTCCAGGTGGTGGTTGGAGATCTCCTGGGATTACTGGTCTCCAGGCAACAGAAAGACCTGGAGAAAATGACCACTTTGGAACGTGGAGTCTATGGCATTATACCCCATTGAACTCCCTCCTTCCCCAAACCCTCCTCAGGCTCCACTCCCAAAATTTCCAGGTATTTCCCAATCTGGAGGTGGCAACCCTACAACACCTTTCCTGGTGCCCACCAAGTGTTTTTAGAAAGTGTATAATGTGGAGCTCTTGCGGAAATGTATAAACCAGAGGTGTCAAACTCATTTGTTATGAGGGCAGGTCAGGCACTGTGTGCCAGGTACTGGAGATAGACACTGTATAAAGGACAGCAGCTGGTAAGCTCCGAGTTGGTGTGTCCTCACTGCAAGGCCCTCTGGGATGGGAGAGGGGTGCACAGGAAAAGCAACAGAGGCGTACTGGAGAGGCAGCAGTGCAGTGCTGGGCAGATGCTCCCACAATGCTTGACTGCTGCAGGTGAGGTTGTTCTGCTGTGCTAAAGCCATAATGGAATGGCTCTGCCCACTCCCCCCCCCCAGCACTCCCTCCCTTGCATCAGTTGCTTGTGGGCCGCATAAGAGCCCTTCCCCCTCTGAATTTTTTTTTTGTTCTGAGTTCCCTCTCCCCTGCCCTTTATAGATTTTCTACATGCAAATGCAAAAAATGATTAAGTGATTTGTGGATTTGACGAGTAAGAAGAAACTTAAATAACAGAAATGAATAATGATGTGTTGTTATTGCTGTTGTAATTGTTATTATTAATAATAATCAATTTGTTGCCTTATCCTAGCTTACACTGAGCTCTGGGCAATGTACAAAGGGGCATAATCCCATAAAAATATAGAAAACGTTAGAATTCAGTATACAATTTGATAAAAACTAAGAACCAGAATAAAAAGATCCTAGATGGCGTCCTGTAAATTTTCTACCCCATTCTGGACTACCTGGCCATTTTCTGGGCAGGAGAGAGGGAACTCAGAACAAAAAAAAAATTCAGAGGCAGAAGGGAGGAAGGGTGCCAGCCAATGAAAAAAAACCTGTTGCTGCCCTCGACCAAAAGCCTGGCAGAACATCTCTGCCTTACAGGGCCTGCAAAACTGCATAAGATCCCACAGGATCCTGGTGTCATTTGACAGAGAGTTCCACCAGGTCAAGGCCGGGACCAAAAAGGCCCTGGCCCTGGGTGAGGACAGCCAGACATCCCTTGGGCCAGGGATCACCAGCAGGTTGTTATCAGTAGAGTGCAAAGCTCTTCCGGAGACATACCAAAGGAGATGTCACATAGATATGCTGATCCCAGACTGCTCAAGACCCTAAAGGCTAATACCAAAACCTACATCTGACAATAGTACTACAGATAAGATTAGAATTTCAACAGCCAATCCACATACAAAGGAACCTCCTCAGGAAACAATCCATATACAAAAGAACCTCTTCAGGAAAGCTCCTCCATTAGCATGTTCATAGCCTGGGGAACTCCTACAAGATAATGACTCAGCCCTACCCCACCTTCTAGAGTAGATATAAATTACCTGCCTACCATTTTCTTCTCACCCTGACACAGAGAGTACTCCATCTTTCTGTGTTATACCTCTGAGGATGCCAGTCACGGTTACTGGCGAAATGTCAGGTTCTACAATGCCAAGACCATGGCCACACAACCCGGAAAATCTACAGCAACTAATGAACTCTGGCTGTGAAAGCCTTCAACAACATATTTTAATGTAAACCTTATTTTATTTCTAATGCTTCCCAGGCTTTAAGACTACTATGTACATTATAATAAAGATTCTTCCTTTCTAGAGTGAATTCAAAGTATCATTTTCCCACTGCATAGCGGTATAATCCACAAGTATTAAACAGATCAGCTCAAAGACTTTAAGCATGACAGAAGATTTCAAGATTGCAGAAAATAGGACAGCATCAAAACCTCGTGATATTCCTCAGGGCACAGTTCTCCAGCGATCATACTACAAAGATTTTTTTAAAAAAACCCTCCCAACTGTGTTGTGTAATAGAATAAATTGCTAAAACATAAACATGACCTCACAACTCAAGGTACTTAACCTTTTAATCCATCTTTTAATAGCACATTGTACCTACAGTTTATTCATTCAAAAACTGACATTTTGAGATATTAAGAGAGGACAACTAATGTGGAGTGGGTTGTACAGCCTATATCTGTGCAGTCTTGTTCCATCCACAGTGGGTCTCAATTTGCTTCTTGTCCCTATTCAAGGTACCAATATTGACTTATTTATTGATTGATTGATCATATTTATACCCCGCCCTCCCCGCAATGCAGGCTCAGGGCGACTCAGAAGCAATACATAAATAGAGATAAAACACCATAAAATCATCTAAAAACAATTCCATTGTCATTAGTACAGTTTCAAAGTGCTGAGATAGTTCTTACGATCACGCACTTCAGTATTTCCTAGAGTCATTCTGCTCAGATCTTCCTACAGTCCAGGCTAGATGTTAAGCCCAAAACCAATGGCTAGGGCTCTATGATGGTGGCGGCTCCCTAACTGAAAGCCTGGTGGAAGAGCTCTGTCTTGCAGGTCCTGTGGAACTGTAAAAGGTCCCACAGAGCCCTGATCTCCTCCGGGAGATCATTCCACCAGGATGGGGCCGCCACCAAAAAAGCCCTGGCCTTGGTAGTAGCAAGCCTGGCATCCTTAGGGCCAGGGAGGGTCAGTCGATTTTGAGACCCTGACTGAAGTGCTCTCTGGGGTATATGTGGGGAAAGGTGGTCCCGTAGGTATGTCGGACCCTGGCCATATAGGGCTTTAAAGGTAAGAACCAGCACCTTGAAGCGGATTCGGTATGCTATTGGCAGCCAATGCAGTGCTCATTGCAGCGAGCCATTGTAAGGCAAGCCCCTGAATCCCAATGTCAGCAAGGCGACGGACCAGTAACTGATGGTCGACAGTGTCGAATGCCACCAACAGGTCCAACAACATCAGCACCGCCAATCTGCCTCGATCCAGATGCCTACGAAGGTCATCTGTGAGAGCGATCAGTGCCGTCTCCGTCCCGTGACCAGGACGAAAGCCGAAGGGGTCTAGAATGGAAGCATCCTCCAAAAAGCTCTGTAGCTGACTCGCAACCGCCCTCTCTATTAATTTGCCCAAGTAGGGCAAATTGGAAACCAGACGATAGTTGGCCAATTCAGCCGGATCCAAGGATGTTTTTTTCAACAGAGGGTGGACCACTGCTTCCTTGAGCACTCCGGGGAACTGTCCCTCAATGTGGGATTTGTTGATGATCTCCTTCAAGGTGCCTCAGAAACCGTCACAGTCAGCTTTAATTAGCCATGATGGGCACGGATCAAGGCATCAAGCTAGGAGCAGTTTGTCAACTTCCTCTAGGCTGAGAGGGTCGAAATGATCCGGAACTAAAATCGAAGATGTGCATGGAGCCTCAAGCTCGCTCACTGTATCAACTGTGGTGGGGAGGTCGCAGTGAAGCGACAAGACCTTAACTGCGAAATAGCTTGCAAATGCCTCACCGCCTATATCCAATTTCCTAGCATTTGGCCTGCCCTGTGACAGGGTGGTTATAGACCGAATTGTACTAAATAATTGGGCTGGGCGTGAGCTCGTGGACGCAATCGTGGCTGCGTAGTACTCTCTCTTCACGGCTTTGACTGCCATCTCATAGGATCTCATAAGTGTCCTATAAGATGTTCTTGTAGCTTTGTCTCGAATGCAGCACCACCATCTCTCTATCCATCTCAGCCCTTGCTTCATGAGCATAAACCAAGGAGCAAGCCTAGAGCAAGGGCACAGAGGGCACTTGGGAGCGATCTCGTCAATGGCTGCAGAGAGCTGGCTATGCCAGTCCCCTACAAGCTCATCCAATGAGCTGCTAGAGGACACTGGATCCCACAGAGCCATCTGGAGCCACACTGGGTCCATCTGGCTCCATGGGTGAGCCAAAATATGCTCACCGTCTAAACAGGGTTGGAGAGGGACATTCAGGCGGGTCCTCAGGGCATGGTGGTCCAACCATGGAACTACCAAAGCAGTAACCCGGTCCACTGTTACTCCCACCACAAAGATCAAATCAAGCGTGTGCCCAGCTTGGTGGGTGGGGGTCATTATATATTGGGAGAGTCCCAGTACTGCCATGGATGACACCAGGTCCGAAATCACCCATGACTATTAGCTTAGGGTGTTCCAATGCCCAGCCTGCTACGGCCTCCATCAGGGATGGCAAGCTGTTGGCCGGTGCATTAGGCGGTCAGTACACCAGCCAAATCACCAAACTCTCCCCAGCCTCCCATACCAGGCCAGCACACTCAATGCCCATGATCCTCAGAGGGGTAGCGCCCTGAAGGAGTAAGCCTTCCGGATGAATAGCACCACTCCTCCCCCTGCCCCATAGTCTATGATTGGTAAAGGACCAAGAACCCAGGAGGGGCAAGTTGGGAGAAAGCTACTGTCTCCCCTTCCTGCACCCAGGTCTCGGTCATGCACACCAGGTTTACATTCGGCTCTTGCAGGAAGTCCCTCAGGACCATGGTCTTATTATTTTTGACCTGGCGTTATACAACACCAATATCGGAGAGTGGTTCTTCTTCCTAGTCCCACTGCCAACATCCCTCAGGATGGGACGCAGGCTGGAAGATGGTCGCACTTTCTTATTTCTCTGCCCCCTTCCCTTAGCACATTGCCTGTTCCCAGCGCTATACTTTCCCCTCCCCAGGAGCACTGGAATCCTTTGGCCCAACATCACTGCCCTTAGTGGTCTCCGCAAACCTTCAGACCACTAGCAGAGCAGTTAGCAGAACACTCAGTATTGTAGGTACCGATGGTAAGATGCAACATACAATCCTGCTGTTTATACAGTGCTGCTGACTATAAAATTACACAGCCTATCCTACCACAGATTCTGTCTAAATTTGATTGTCAATGATAATTAAGTTGTATGACCAGTAAATTAAGTAAAGACCATACAAAGGTTTCTCCCCCTTCCCCCCCCAGTTTTCCTATCAATCTAAATTACACTAATCAATAGTGACAGTCAATAACTATTAACAATTGGTTGGATGGTCTACAGCTGAAAGGAACCTAATCATTTTAAAACCCTAAAAGGCCAGCACACCTGAAGGACTGCCTACTTCCACAAGAAGCTTTCCAATCACTCATCTTCAGAGGCATTGCTTTGAGTGCTCCTGTCATCTGAGACTAGACAGAAAGCACTTCCTCAGTTGTGGAGCTGAAATTTTGGAACTCCTCAGAGAGATTCCTTTGTGTCCCCCCCCATTGTTGTCTTCTGACAGCAGGTGAAGAAGTTTTGTTTTGTTTTGCATTCCCTCAGTAAATCTTATTAGCTCTCCTCCGTTTGTTTTTAATGTGTTTATGAGTTTATATGTTTTATTTGTTTAAAATATTTTAAAGACATTTGCATTTTAAGTGCTTTTAACGTTTGAAATGTTTTAATGTTCACTGCATTGGGGATTATGGATTGGGTTGAAAGCGCACATAAAAATGTTACAAATAAATAAATAACGTTCCAAGACCATGCAACTGGCATTTGAAAAATATAAATTCTTTCTAGGGAAGAAACCCAATTAAAGAAATTTTAATTGATTAAATTTAATAACTTTACCTGATGCTTAGGATTGTTCTGTTATATTTTAATTAGAGTTACACCCTTCTGGCAGTGCAATCCTCTACTGCACCTCTGTTGCACCTGTGGTGCAGCACTGCTAGTCACCTCCCTAGGGAGATAGTTATGCGGCCAAATGGGGAAAAGGTGCCCAAACCTGCTGCAGCACTCCATTCTGGCATTGTTGCAAGGTGGGGGCAGTATGATAGGACAGGGCAGGCAGGACCAATAGGAGTAATAAGTTGAGGAGGCCAGGCTAAGCATCCATCAATGGCAAGGGGTGGAAAGGGGCAGGCCACGGGAGTGACACTCCTCCTCTACCGCACATACCCCCTTAAAGATACCAACTCCTATTACAAGCCTTGGCCACCTGTGGGGAGGAGGGCATCACCTGTCAGCCCTGTGGACACCCCATGGTGGCGCTCCACACACAGAGTACACAGGGCCCCAGAGGGTGATGATGAACAAGAATGTGGATGTGAGAGTGTACCCTGCTCACTGCCAGTCATGGCATCTAGCAAGGATGCCCATGCTGTCAAGGACATCCCCATGCCAACCAACATGCCATCCCCACTGGAGGCACAGCAGGAGGAGGGGCAGGGAGCACAGGGGTGCCAGGGGCCCAGAGAGGCTCAGACAGGTCCCCCAGCAACCTCTTGATGCACCTCTGTCCTTCACCCACATCCCTTGCTGTGACAAGACGGCCCTCCAGCAGTGTTCCCTCTAAGCTGAGTTAGAGTGAGCTAGCTCACAGTTTTTTAGCCTCTGGCTCACACATTTTTGTCTCAGCTCAGGAAGGGTGGCTCCAGAGCAAACTAATTTATGCAGGAGCCAAATTGCTTGCTCACAACTTTAATGCCAGTAGCTCAAAAAGTAGAATTTTTGCTCACGAGACTCCACAGCTTAGAGGGAGCATTGCGCCTCCAGGTGCCTGAAAGCCACCATTACAAATGCTATCAGCCCCTCCATCCATTGGTGCCCCCTGGAAAAGGTTTCCCACTACACAAGACAGCTCTCCAGCCACTCCTGCTCAATTGCTGCCTACATGGAGGAAAGGGTGGGCAGGATGGACTGTGCCAGATGCAGGCCCTGTACATCACCTCATCCTCAGGTGCCAGGGACCCTGTGATGCCCAGCGACTGCAGGACCACAGAGGCTGCCATTGCTGAGCACTCCTCGGGGTCCACTGGGTCTTTTCCTCAACACCCCCTGCCACTCCATCCCCCACGGGACCCCAACAGATACCAACACCTCAGACAGGCACAATGATTCAGCTTTATTAAAGGGATCCAGGGACAATAGAGTGATTCTGGTGGGAACATAACCTCTGTGACCAGTAGACCGCTTGGTCCTTTGCCACTAGAGGTGTCTGCTCAATGGCAGTGGGGAGGGAATGGCCAGGATGATGGATGTGTCTGGGTGCTTACAAGGAGCGGCCTCTGCTGCAGTGTGAGCACTTGATGGTGTTTTGGCTGTATGGTTGGGGAGTCGCCTCTCCCTATCAGATTGGCACCTACGTATGGGCCAAAACAGATGCAGGAGCAGTCAGAGACATTTGTTGTGGTAGAAGGAAGGGACACCAGCAGTCCTGCAGAGACCTCCATGCAGTGATAGGGGAGCCCCATCTGGCACTGTTGCTGCAAAGGGACCCCCCGGGTGGTGGTTTCTGCATCCTCCTCACCCGAGTCACCATCCTGTCAGCACCTCCCTGTGATGGAAGATAAACTTGGGGGGGGGCACAACTCACCTAACTACCTCGTGTGCAACATCCATGTGCATATGGGGGCTCACTGCTCACCCCCACAGCTGTCAGGTTCAGGAGGGGGAGATGCTGTATCCAGTGAAGCTCGGTGCCTCTGTGGTAGGTTCAGAGGAGGTATGGGGGTAGGGGACTGGGAGCCTTTCTCACCTGTTGACACACAGTTGCTTCTTTGGATCCCAATGGAGGGCCTGGAATACCTGGGCAGGCCAAATCTGGGAGAGGTCAGCAGCAAAGTGTGGACTTTGCTCTTCCTGTGGTTCCCCCCCCAGGTGCTCGCCCAGCTGTGCCTTGTCTGTGTTGTGCCCACCACTCGGTGCCTTGTCTGTGTTGTGCCCACCACTGGAATGCCTGTGTGCTCAGTAAGTCCACATGACAGAGAGCTGTCAGAATTCCATGCCATGTGCCCTACCTCTAGAATTTTGGGGTTACCTCCTGGAACCATCTGTAGGGCGGGTATGTGTGTAATTGTGTCCTGAGGAGGGCGTGGCTGGAGTGTTGGAGTGTTCTGATTGGGTTGCATACTTACTCAGAATCCTGAGCTGATTGGGGTCCCATGGGCATGACCAAAGCGGGGGGGGGGTAGTAAATTTGAAGTTACCATGGCTGTCAATGAGCTACAATGCCATTTTTGCTGGTGCAACTTTGTGCCTGCTTGGGGGGGGGGGATGTTCATATTCTGAAAACACTTTAGAAGCTCCCTAACTGCCACCATGCCCCCTGGAATGCCCACATCCACGGTGACAGCGGGGTCTGTGCCATTACTCTGTCTGCATGCAGCTGTTACGCTCTTTCGCCAGTGGGATTCAGCGGCACAGCACCACTAGTACCCTGCACCAGAGTAAACTGCTCTTCTACCAGCATAACTTCAAATTACACCGGTGTAGGGGTCAATCGGGTCCCTGTTCCGATTGCTCTGTTAGTATATTGAAGTCAATGGCTTTAGAAGGATGCAAATCAGTTTAGGGTTACCAGTAAATCTGTGTCATTTAGTATAATTTTATACAATTGGATCACATATGATAAAAGGGAGGGCAAGAACGCTATAAATAAACAAAAATACAAATACAATCAAGATTTCTTTGTTTTTAAGTATAGTTTTATTATTTTCAGAAAGAAAACAGAAATACTACAAAGAATAAGACAACAAAAAAGACAGAAACAACAACACCATCAACTACAAGAATGGAGCTTATACTTTGTATCTGGTTAACATAGAATAATTGAGTCTTATCTTGCACACCTATACTTATTTAAACAGTCCATTTTAAGAAATAGCATCTACATTTTATGTTTTATGTTACTTTTAACGTTTCTGAGTATAGACTTCTATCCATCTATATAACCTCGTCCAAAAGTTCCTTCTTTTTTCCTTGTAAAGTTAATTTGTTCATCTCAGCTGCTTCAAAAAAATTATATATTATTTCTTCTTTTGTAGATGTTTCTTCTTTTTTCCAGTATTTTGCATAGAGTATCCTGGCAGATGTCACAATATGTACAGTCATATAGATATCCTGTTTTGTAGAATTCTGTGGTATAATATTTAATAAAAACAATTCAGGATTAAATGGTATGCTTGTTTCTAATATTTTTTGTAATATTTCATGTATCCAAATCCAATATTTTTTGCTATCTTACAAGACCACCACATATGATAAAAGGAACCCGTTTTGTTTTTACATTTCCAACATAAATTTGACATATTTGGGTACCATTTAGCTAAGTTCTCAGGAGCCATCTATAAAACATTTTATATACATTTTCTTTATATGAAACAGCTTTTGTAAATTTCATATTTACCTTCCACTCCCTAGATCATTCCTCCATTTGTATATTGTGGCCTAGGTTTTGTGCCCACTTATTCATTGATTCTTTTACAACTTCATCTTGCATTTTCATATCTAATAACAAAGTATAAAACAACTTTATATATTTCCAATCTGTTCCTAGCACAATTTTATCAAGCTCTAGAGGTGTATCATAAAACCCAATTACATGATCTTTAGCATATCTGGAATCTAGTTGTGCTCTCTCCCACCAATTCAAACATATACCTTTTTTCTTAAGCTCATCTTGGTTAAATATTTTATTTTGGCTATTTAACAAATCTTCATACATCCAAAGTAGGTCTTTTGTAAACGTCACAGGGTTTATAAAGGCTTCTAATGGTGAGACCCATTTAGGTATTCCGGTATAACATAGTTTTTGTATCTCCTCCCATGATTTCAATAATGCTGCTCTTACAATATGTTGATTGAAATATTTGTGAGTAGAACTTTTTCCATACCAAACAAAGGTGTGCCCCCCTAGCTGTAAGTCATGCCCTTCAAGCTTTAATAATCTTGTATTTTCTAATGTGATCCAAGCTTTCATCCAAGCTATGGCCGCTGCTTTGTAATATAATTGCCAGACAAAACCTCCTCTTTCTTTTGAGTCTTATAAGATTTTCATCTTAATTCTGGGCCTTTCCTTTGCCAAATGAATTGTCTCACTAGTTCATCTATTTCTTTAAAGTACTGTTGTTTTTTTATAATTGGTATTGTTTGGAATAAGAAAATAAGCCTTGGTAATATATTCGTCTTCACTGAAGCTATTCTTCCCATAAAAGATAGCTGTAGATGTTTCCAATTTTCAAGGTCTTTCTTAATCACAGTTATAAGTTTTATATAATTTTCTTTAAATAAAGAGCTGCATCTATTGGTTAAATTTATTCCTAAATATTTTATTGTCTTCTGTACTCCAATCCCCGAGCATTCCTGAATTGTTTGAATTTGCTTCTTAGTGCAGGTTTTTTTTGTTAAAATCTTAAGGTTGACTTTTAGTCCTGCATATTTTCCATATTCTTTTATTATACAGAGAAGTTGATTAACTGTTGCTTGCGGCTCTTCCAATATAAAGACTAAATCATCTGCAAATGCTTGGAGTTTATATTCTTCCCCTTTAAGTTTAAGTCCTCTAATAGCATTGCGTCTTCTTACCATGTCACAGAGTGTCTCCAAGGTGAAAATAAATAGGATCAAGATTTCAAACAGAATTGCATTTTTAAAACATATAGGCATTTTTCCAGGAAATAAAATACCCTTCCTGCTCACATAAAATGCCTTTCTTGGTCACACCTTCCACATAGAATTCCATTCGCAGCACTGGTCAGCCTCATATAATGCCTCCTCAAGAAACAAATAAAATTTAAAAATCTAACCAAACCCTCCCCCCCAGCATCCTATTTCTATTCATTCATTTCTAGCAATAGAAATCCCAGTCAAATGCCACAGCCAGTTTGGTGTAGTGGTTAGGAGCGTGGATTCTAATCTGGGAGAACTGGGTTTGATTCCCCACTCCTCTACATGCAGCTGCTGGTGTGACCTTGGGTCAGTTACAAGTTCCTTCAGAGCTGATCTCTCATGAGCAGTTCTCGAAAGAGCTCTCTCAGCCCCACCTACTTCACATGGTGTCTGTTGTGGGGAGGGGAAGGGAAAGGAGATTGTAAACTGCTCTAAGACTCCTTCGGGTAGTGAAGGGCGATGTATAGATCGAATCTCTTCTTCTCTTCTTCACTCACCTTCTTTCCCCTCTTCCTGAAGAGATGTTTGCTAGCTTCTGAGTTAGCCAGTTCACACCACAATGTGCAAGAGGATTTGGCTTTTCAAAGGTACTGGTGTGGCACCTTTGAACAGGTGATAGGTTACCACTCCACCTCATCCCTTTCACTGGTCAGGCCAAAGTGACACCAACCAAAAAAGAGAGTAAGCTGCAAAGATTCTAATTGCTGCAGACTGCCTCAGAGTTTTGGGGTCAGAAAGAAAGACTGACCCAATTAATCAAATCCATTTTAATTGAGCCTGGAATGTTTAATTAATCAGTTCTATTAATTAATAATCCATTTCCAGTTCTTATGTTGTAAACATAAACAAATCTGAAAAGACAGCCACATACTTGATGAAGTTACTTAGTGTAATTTTATGTCAAAGAAGCTAGGTTACTTGGTATGCTGAACCTTCTAGCTGACAAAGAGATTTTGGACTAGAATTGGAGATGGGCTGTGGCAGCTGTAAATCACATATTTTGTTTGCAGAAGGTCCAAAATTCAATCCTTGGCATCTCCAGTTAAAGGATCGCAGGTAGAAAGTGCTGGGGAAAGATCTCTTCAGCCTGATCCTGGAGAGTTGCTGACAATACTGAGAAATATCGAGTTGCTGACAGTATTGAGCAACGTTGGTCAGTGGTCTGACTTTCTACAGGGTAGTTTAATGTGTTCATATCTTGGTTTCAGGACTTTTTGAAACCTATCCTCATGAGCTTCAAAAGATTGTGTTCTCGAGGCTCTTTCAATCAAAAGAAAATAGGCGCTACTGATATTTAACAGATAGGCCGGCAGAAGCCTCAACACCGGCTAAGTCAGATATAAATAACAGGTGCATTTTGTCCATGCTTTGTTAAAAGAACTACTTCAGTTGGTGCTCTCAAGGTTACCACCATGCTCTGAATACTTGCCTTCAGGTTGCCAGGCTGCTCTCCAAATTCTTGTCCCTTTGCTGTATTATCTCATTCCTGTTCCTTAATGATTCCAGACCATCTTCTTAGCTGTTACCTGCAGTGTTCCCTCTATGCTGAGTTAAGTGTGAGCTAGCTCACAGCTTTTTAGCCTCCAGCTCACACATTTTTGTCTTTGCTCAGGAAGGATGGCTCCAGAGCAAGCTAATCTGTGCAGTAGCCAAATTGCTTGCTCACAATTTTAATGACAGTAGCTCACAAAGTAGTTTTTTTACTCACAAGACTCCACAGCTTAGAGGGAGCATTGGTTGCCTGGGGTTTAGCACTGTGTCTTCTACTCCCTTTTAATTCACATTGTACTCCTTAAACCATAGGCCTGATTCTCCCATATATCATGCACAATGATGTAGTCAAAGGAAACAGCACATCAATCTCCATTCTGTATGAAATCATCAACATGGAAACAGTAATCACTTGAAATAAAACTACCTCTGCTTTCACTTGCACTGAAAGCCCTTGCTAGTCAGTTACAACTTGGCGGTACAAACATACATATGTAATCATTTGAAAAGCTGCCTGTTCACAATAAATCCTTTGTTGACTTCTGATTACTCAACTCTAACTAATTCAAGTATATATTGTGGATATCCACAATTCCACTGTACTTAGTTTATACTATGCTTGAAATATGAGAGTCCCATAATGCACATTTGCTTATATTTGGCCTAATCCTTCAATCTGATGCTGTCTTCTCAAGGACCTCTGAGTTCTTCTGCCTTCTGTCTTACTGAAGATTCTTAAATGCATATTAATCCCATTGGAATGAGAGTAATGCTACAGTTCTCATTACGCACTTGCACAATTTCTGTTAGCACAAACTCTTGGATTCTCAGGCCCTAAATTTATGAATTTATGCCAAGGGAATGCAATCACCTTAGTGTCCTTTGAGGAGTGAACAAACATGAGGACAAGGGGGACCCAATAGATGTTGTTTACCTTGACTTCCAGAAAGCTTTTGATAAAGTTCCTCATCAAAGGCTCCTAAATAAGCTCAATAGTCATGGGATAAAAGGACAAGTCCTCTTGTGGATCAGAAACTGGCTAATTAATAGGAAACAGTATAAATGGAGTATAAATGGGCAATTTTCTCAGTGGAGGGTGGTAAGCTGTGGAGTACCGTAGGGATCAGTACTGGGTTCAATGCTTTTAAACTTGTTCATTAATGATTTGGAGTTGGGAGTAAGCAGTGAAGTGGCTAAAGTTGCAGATGACACGAAGCTGTTCAGGGTGGTGAGAACCAGGGAGGATTGTGAGGCACTCCAAAGGGATCTGTCGAGGATGGGTGAGTGGGCGTCAATGTGCCATATGAAGTCCAATGTGGCCAAGTGCAAAGTGATGCACATTGGGGCCAAAAATCCTAACTATAAATACACATAAATACACATTGATGGGGTCCGAACTGGAAGAGACTGGCCAAGAGTCGTAGTAGATACCTGAAAATGTCAAGACAGTGTGTGACTGCAATAAAAAAGGCCAACGCTATGCTGAGAATTATTAGGAAGGGAACTGAAAACAAATCAGCCAGTATCATAATGCCCCTGTATAAATCAATGGTCCTACCTCATTTAGAATACTGTGTACAGTTCTAGTCACCACACCTCAAAAAGGATATTATAACATTGGAAAAAGTGCAGAAAACGGCAACTAGAATGATAGAAGTGTTGGAACACTTTCCCTATAAAGAAAGGTTAAAGCGCTTGGGGCTCTTTAGCTTGGAGAAATGACGGCTGAGGCGTGACATGATCGAGGTTTACAAGATTATGCATGGGATAGAGCAGGTAGAGAAAGAAGTACTTTTCTCCCTTTCTCACAATACAAGAACTTGTGGGCACTCCATGAAATTGCTGAGCGGTAGGGTTAGAACGGATAAAAGGAAGTACTTCTTCACCCAAAGAGTGATTAACACATGGAGTTCACTGCCACAGGAGGTGGTGGCCGCTACAAGCATGGACAGCTTCAAGAGGGAATTGGATAAGCATATGGCGCAGAGGTCCATCAGTGGCTATTAGCCACAAGGTATAGATAGGGGGTCTGGGGCAAGTGATGCTCTGTCTTCTTGGTGCTTGGGGAGGGCAACAGTGGGAGGGCTTCTAGTGTCCTGGCCCCACTGATGGACCTCCTGATGGCACCTGGTATTTTTCGCCACTGTGTGACAGAGTGTTGGACTGGATGGGCCATTGCCTGATCCAACACTGGCTTCTCTTATGTTCTTATGTTATTATTTTGTGTGTGGTCACTTTAATTCCCCAGCTTCCAAGACTTTAAACATTATTAATGCAACAGTATTTTGCAAAATTCCATTACCACTTTCATCATGCTGACAAATTAATCCCGTAGATTTTGAGCCACTTCAAAAGTAATTCTCACTGAGATCTCACTTTTATGTTTCACTAGGATTATGAACGTGACTCTAGCTTTTTGTAAAGGCATGTAAGGAAAGGTTTATATTATGAAACTTAAATAGTATGGCCTTGATCTACAAGCTCTAATAAGAAGCTAATGTATACCCAGAGCTCCCAACAAAAAGCAACTTTCTTTACTTGTTGCAATATCAAGGATAGCTTCACACAGACAACAGATATTATGTTTATAGGCTCATTCCCATTGAACTGTGCAGTGAACTAAGAAATCTGTGCTTGCCAGGGGCTTTGTGTATGTATCAGAACTCCTGTGAGAACTAAGAGTGCCTAGATTGAGGTACAGAAGTCATCTTCAACTGTATAGGAGCAAAAAACCATGTTCCATGTACACAGAACATTAAAAGAATAAAACAAAAAATGGGAAGGAATTTATAAGGTGCACAGGTATTTGGAAGTTCTGGCATTAGATGTCTTCTAACTGTATGCTGAACTCTTGCAATTTTAGGGGCTACCAAAAATTCTTACCTACAGTTTAGTTTCATTACTGAGCTTCAAATAGCCTTGTCATTATTGACTCTTAATCCAGAGTATTTCGGTAATTAGTATTGTATATTAAGTCATGTATACGTTAATTCTGATCACCCAAGTTGCTGAACAGACTAAAAATATTTATGTCTATGTACTAGTTGCTTCTGTTCTCCCTCAAAAAAAATGGACACAGGAATAATAATGGATTGATTTTTTTTCTTTACTAGTGCAAGCATATAAGGCAAAGTCTACTGGCAAATGGGTGCACAAACTTTCCACAAATGGAGTTGCTATTATTACTGTTGTTTTAGTAATCTTATTTGTATCCTGTCCTGCTTCCAAGGAGCTCAGAACACAATTCAGAGGGTTTATCTCATTTTGTTAAACTCACACTAGCCCAGTAACCTAAGCTAATCATCTAAATGGCAACTGGCACAAGGACACCCACAGTGCAATCCTAAGCAAAGATATACCCTTCTTAGCCCATGGATTTCAACAGATTTAGAAGGGTATAACTTTGTTTAGGATTGCACTGCAGTCCTTCATGGCCAAGCATGGATTATAAATTAGACCTCTTGGAACTTTAACATAAATCCAGCTAGGGATCCGGCAGGCCCAGAAGCCACTATTGCTAATGAACAAGCCCAGTACAAATAAGCCCTGAAAAGACCTGCTCTCAATCTGTACCACTGTGAGCCTCATTTTGAGATGCCTTGAAAACACTGTTGAAAACATTTCAAGATGCACCCCCTTGCCAGCGTGGTGTTATACCTTCAAAAACCATGACATAGTCCATACAATGGGACAGGCCAAGCACCCCTTCATAGAAGCAGTTTCATTCCAAAGCCCTGGTGGGTGCACAGGATACTGCCTGTAGCCATAACAAATCATCTCCCTTCCCAGCAGTGGCCAACTCCTCCCCCGGCACCCAACCATAGCCCCCCCCCCATCCAACACTATGTAAACCCCAGCCAGCATGCCCTGTAGTTCAGTAGGTATGGCAAGCAGCATGGGACTGTCTCAGAGGGCTGTACTGTGCACACTTACAGCACACAGCACTGCATTTTGGTGGCAGGAGAGAGAGCAGTCAGCACCACTGAGGGAGCACTAACACCAAGCAGAAGAGTAAGGTATTTATGGCACGTGGCTAACATGTCTCTTTTTAGAACCCTAACAAGAACCCTAAAGAGCAATAACAGTCCTTAAAGCTACAAAAAAGAGCATTTTTCTTCCTGAATATTAGATCAAGAAGAGTATTTGAAAATTACACTTTTCTATATGACTCAGACTATCAGACTAAGCTAAAGAAAATGGTGCAAGAGTCAAAATGCATATCAGCATTATAAGTGAAGCAGGTAATCACACATTTGGTAACATCCAGTTTTAACCAGAGGTGTGTGTGTACTTCAAAAACTACTGTTTGAAATTTGTTTCAGGACTTTGGGGAAGGAAAGCCAGGTTTACCACTAATTGCAAACTGTGGGGGGTTATACCTAGCCTCCAACTCTGGATGCCAGGTCTACCACCTACTGATTCATCCAGAGGCCACATTTACTGCCTGGGAACTTTAAAGGGTGTTACACTCGTAGTTTTAACAGAAATTTCCCAAATGAAACCCAGGTACTTGCAAGGAACTGTACCACTGAGCTATAGATCCAGAGGAGTTAGCCGTCTTAGTCTGCAAAACAGTAAACAGCCCAGTAGCACCTTTAAGACTAACACAGTTTATTGTAGCATAATAATAATATTGTAGCATAAACGCCGGGGAGAAAACACAGGTCACGGCCAAACTGCGCATGTCGGAGCATGCCCAGTTCGGATCCGGCCCGGGGTTGTGCCGGCGCAATGACGCGCCGGCGATCAAACGCCCCGCTTGCCGCGCCGCGTCCATTTGAACCACCTAAGGTAGGTGGTTCAGTTTGCGGCGGATTTGTGCGGGGAAGTGTAGTAGAGATGAGGCTATATAGATTATTCTCTGTTTTTTGCTTTTTCATATCCCTCTGGTTTTTATAGGTTTATTAGGGATCCAATGTATCATTTGAATATAATGAAGGCCTAGTATATAGAAGGCCTCTCTTCTTTGTGGGTCAAGGGGGATTTTTCCTAGTTGCTGTTAACAGACAAGACACAGGAGACATTCTTCTAGCACAAAAGTAGATATCAGGTTCATGGTTCTAATTGTTTACTGTTATAACTGCATAGTGTCTGGGTCACAATGAATCTTTCCCTGGCTATCAGAGAACAACACTTTTGTTTGGGTGAGAACAAGCCTTGGCCGATATGACTTAGGTTATGTCAAGTAAATACGTGACGCTATTGCATCGGCACACCTTTCTTTCCTTTGACCAATAAGGGAATTTTGATGTAAATGTTGTTTAAGATTCTGTAACCAATTATGCCCATGATGATGATGTGCTGATGTCATTTTAAGTATTTAACTTCATGTATTTCCTGGTTGGGCTCAGACAGCAGTCAGTTTGAATGGGTCTTTTGGCCTAACTGTTTTCCGTATTTCATTGCAATAGAATACAAGAACTTCCTCCTCATTTTGACTTCATTTTGACTGGATCTTAATTTATACTACAGAAGGGACAGATTGGGCACGGAAGCAAGACGCTTCCCAGATGTTGTGGTGTGATCGCGCCGGTTTGATCCGGCCCCGAACTGTCCCGCTCCTGGCCCAAATCGCCTAGTGTGAACGGGATGATAGTATGCAAGGGAAGAAAGGAAAAGGGAGTGCATTTATCCAAGGATTGATCATATAATATCAAATTGAAGCTTACCCATACACCACCAAGCCAAACCTTAACTGTAACACCAGAACAGATCAGCCAATGGCATCGAGAAATGGGGCAGAGAGAGAAATGGATGCAAGCAGCAACAACACTAGGACACAATGATAATACCATTTTAAAAACCCAAAACATTTGTAATCCCATTATTTAGGATTTACAAAAGTGAAAAAGTGTCCTTCAGTCTATTAATTCAAAAAGACTACCTAATTCTGTTGTGTTTAGTTTATAGAACAGTATCAACAGTTCAACAGATGCCAGCAACCCAGCATGCATAAAAAAACATTACAGCTGAATGTATTTATTTATTTGATTTATACCCCCACACTCCCAGCTGAAGCGGGCTCAGGGCAGCTTACATAAATAAATAAAAACACAGCAATAACAATTTAAACAATCCTAAAATCATCTTTAGGTCCTCTAAAGATGATTTTAGGATTGTTTAAATTGTTATTGCTGTGTTTTTGCTATTGCTGTGTTTTTGCTATTGCTGTGTTATTGCTGTGTTTTGTTATTGCTGTGGAACTACAGAGCCTCTTGCTCAGAGTAAAAGAGGAGAGCACAAAAGTGGGCTTGAAGCTCAACATCAAAAAAACTAAGATCATGGCATCCGGCCCCATCACTCCTTGGCAAATAGAAGGGGAAGTTGTGGAAGTAGTGACAGACTTCACGTTCCTGGGATCCCAGATCACTGCAGACTGTGACAGCAGCCATGAAATTAAAAGATGCCTGCTCCTTGGGAGGAAAGTGATGGCGAACCTAAACAGCATGATAAAAAGTAGAGACATCACCCTGCCAACAAAAGTCCGCATGGTCAAAGCAATGGTATTCCCAGTAGTCATGTATGGCTGTGAGAGTTGGACTATAAGGAAGGCCGAGCGCCGAAGAATAGATTCTTTTGAACTATGGTGCTGGAGGAGACTCTTGAGAGTCCCTTGGACTGCAAGAAGAACAAATCAGTCAATCCTCAAAGAAATCAACCCTGACTGTTCCCTGGAAGGCCAGATAATGAAACTGAAGCTCAAATACTTTGGCCACCAAATGAGAAGGGAGCACTCACTGGAGAAGACCCTGATGCTGGGAAAGATTGAAGGTCAAAGAAGACGAGGACGGCAAAGGATGAGATGGTTAGACAGTGTCATAGATGCAAACATGAAATTGAGCAAACTTCAGAGGATGGCGGAAGACAGGAAGGCCGGCGTGATCTGGTCCATGGGGTCGTGAAGAGTCGGACTCGACTGTGCGACTGAACAACAACAAAAATCATCTAAAAACAGTCCAACATTATAAAGTGCTATAAACATTAAGTGATACAGCCATCAATCAATGATGTATTCTAGTGATCGGCCCATAAATCTAATCCTTTATGTGGCTGGCACAGGCTGTTGTTAGTGACTCCAGGGGACAGGGTTCTCTACTTTTCAACTATTGGTGGCGGCGACAATGTATACTTTAGTGGATACAACTAATAAATTTATAATTATTATTTCATTGTTTGAAATTAAAAACTGTCAAGTACAATAGAGCAAGCATCATCATTAAAACAATATGTTGCTGATGTTCCCAAAACAAGAAAATCCCACTGATACACATGACCATAATTATCTGTAATAAACCCACAGATGTCGTAACGCAACTGATAATTTCAGCTTTGGTACCTTCAGCCTTTAACACTGGGATGTAGATAAAATTTTCACCATGGAGCTAACTGCAGCTTCAAGTTTAGAAATTGATACATTCCCTAAAAATACCTTCCCAGTGTCTTTCCCCTAATATTCAAAGCAGCAATGAACAGTTGCTAATTAAAGAAAAAATCCATCCAAATCCATCCATCCAAACAATCTTTTTCCAGGTCTCACTCAGACTAAAAAGGTAAAGGTAAAGGTTCCCTTGCTCGAAAGCCAGTCGAATCCGACTCTAGGGTTGTGGTGCTCATCTCCATTTCAAAGCCGAAGAGCCAGCGCTGTCCGAAGACGTTTCCGTGGTCATGTGGCCAGCTCACCATAAAGATCCTAAACATGGATCCCTTGCATATTATCTACTTTGGTCCTGAATTTGAGAGAGAATGAGTTCATACTTGTTTGTTACCTGTTCAATGGTACACTTAGTGGTAGAGGTAGAAAGTGTTGTCACGTCACTGCTAACTCATAGTGAACCCGTAGAGTTTTCAAGGTGAGAGACCTTCACAGGGGGGTTGCCATTGCCTGACTTGAAGTAGCAACCCTTGCCTTCCTTGGTGGTCTCCCATTCAAGTACTAACCAGGGTCAACCTTGCTTAGCTTCCAAGATGTGATGAGATCGGGCTGGCCTGGGCCATCCATGCCAGGAATTGTACACTTGGAAATATACATAGATTACAAACATACCACCAACTACTCCTGCACAAAAAATATCTGCAAAAACCCCCTGAACTTCCCACAGCCTAGGGTAGTGGGAACCAAGAAATACCATTTATTTCCTTTTATTTTTTCACACAATCTGCACATCTGTCCTTGAGACTGACACTGCTTTTGCTGATAGTATTGTGGTTTATTGCATTTTCAAAACATCTATTCTGTTCCTTGGAAAATATTATAGTTCCCTCAGATGATGCATTTATTGGTGGAATGTGGGTATAAGAAAATCACAGGCATCTACTGGGGATATTTTATAACATAAATCAAAGTGCTGCCACTCACCTTTAAAGCCCTAAACTGCTTCAGATTGGAAGAAAAAGGTGCTGTATGTGTTAATCACTCTTTGGGTGAAGAAGTACTTCCTTTTATCCGTTCTAACCCGACCGCTCAGCAATTTCATGGAGTGCCCACGGGTTCTTGTATTGTGAGAAAGGGAGAAAAGTACCTCTTTCTCTACCTGCTCTTTCCCATGCATAATCTTATAAACCTCGATCATGTCACCCCTCAGTCGTCTTTTCTCCAAGCTAAAGAGCCCTAAGCGCTTTAACCTTTCCTCATAGGGAAAGTGTTCCAACCCTTTTATCATTCGAGTTGCCCTTTTCTGCACTTTTTCCAAAGCTATAATATCCTTTTTAAGGTGTGGTGACCAGAATTGCACACAGTATTCCAGATGAGGTCGCACCATTGATTTATATAGCGGCATTATGATATTGGCTGATCTGTTTACAATACCCTTCCTAATAATCCCCAGCATAGCATTGGCCTTCTTTATTGCAGTCACACACTGTCTCGACATTTTCAGTGAGTTATCTACTACAACTCCAAGATCTCTCTCTTGATCTGTCTCTGCCAGTTCAGACCCCATCAATGTGTATTTATATTTAGGATTTTTGGCTCCAATGTGCATCACCTTGCACTTGGCCACATTGAACCCCATTTGCCATGTTGACGCCCACTTGCCCATCTTTGACAGATCCCTTTGGAGTGCCTCACAATCCTCACTGGTTTTCACCACCCTGAACAACTTCGTATCATCCGCAGATTTAGCCACTTCACTGCTTACTCCCAACTCCAAATCATTAATGAACAAGTTAAAAAGCAGTGGACCAAGTACTGATCCCTGTGGTACCCCACTGCTTACCCCCCTCCACTGGGAGAACTGCCCATTTATACTCACTCTCTGTTTTCTATTAATTAGCCAGTTTTTGATCCATAAAAGGACTTGTCCTTTTATCCCATGATTTTTGAGCTTGCTTAGGAGCCTTTGATGAGGAACTTTATCAAAAGCTTTCTGGAAGTCAAGGTAAATAATATCTATTGGATCCCCCTTGTCCACATGTTTGTTCACCCCCTCAAAGAACATTAACAGGTTAGTGAGACAAGATCTTCCCTTACAGAACCCATGCTGAGTCTGCCTCAATAGGTTTTGTTCATCTATGTGCCTACTAATTCTTTCCTTAATAATGGTTTCCACAAATTTACCCGGTATCGACGTCAGACTGACTGGCCTGTAATTTCCCAGATCTCCTCTGGAACCCTTTTTAAAGATGGGAGTGACAACCAAGTAATAGTGCATTCACAGGGCATCCCAGGCAAGAGACAAGCAGAAGTGGTTTGTCATTGTCTTCCTCTGTGTAGCAATTCCAGTCTTCCTTGGCAGGGCCCCATCCAAATACTGACTGTGGCTGACCCTGGTTATCTTCCAAGCCCTGACAAGCTTGGGCTAAGATGGACTACTGGATACCTGAAAAACTACTTTCTCCTGTACTGTCCTGGTCTGGCAGGTAAGATCATCATCACAAGCCTGGCTAACAGTGCTCTCACCCACAGAAATGAGGAAAGTGGTCAGGGACAAGGCTTTCTCAGTAGTAGTTCCCATTATGGAATTTTTTTCCTTCTTGAAGCTTGCATGGTGTCTGTCTTATTTGCTTTTAGAGCCAGATGAAAATATTTTTCTTCACTGAGAACCTCTCCTTATATATAATTGTGAAGTGGGGTGGAATTTTCTGAACATTCCACACACTCCTAAAATCAGTTGACTCCATGATGTGTCACTCCGAAGCTGTCCCTATCGACTGGCTGCGTTGCCTGAGTCTCGCCTCCAATATTCTAAACAGTTTGCTGTTCCTCCCCCTCCCCCATAGCCAGTTGGAACACAAAGGTCTTTTGCATATGCGGCCTGATTGGCCTTTGCCTCTAACATTCTAAACAGTTTGCTGTTGGGAGTCATTGAATGTGTCCTGAGGTAAAATACATATCCCAATCTTCCCTTAAATGGTCACTGGAGTTGCCAATCTCCCTGTGGGGCCTGGAGATCTCCCAGAAATCACCATGTTCTCCAGCCACAGCACATAATTTCCCCTACAGAAAATTTCCCAGCTATTACAACAGATCTCCAGATGACCAAGATCAGTTCTCCTGGAGACAATGGCTGCTTTGGGCAGTGGACTCTATAACATTATACGCTGCTGAGGTCCCTCCCCACCCCTTCCCACCAGCCACAGCCCAATTCCCACCAGCCACAGCCACACCCCTTCCCACCAGCCACAACCACTCACCTGGAGCTTCCTTCTAGAGCTCGTTGTATTTCTTCCCACAATGGGCCTTACTCCTAGTTGTAGATATTTTCAAACTACTTTTCATATTTTAACCTCCGTCCTGCATCCAATCTAGAGTCAGTAAATTTACCACTACACTGTATTGTTTATTTTTTTCTTATTATTGTCATTGTTGAGAATTTTGTTGTTCAAATTTTATTAATCACTTTCAAACTAATAGTATTATTCTATTTTATTGTTTTGCTTTTGTGGACAGCTTTCTTGGGCAAAATTGCTTTGTAACACCCATCGCAACAAAATTCCTCCTTCCTGCTCAGTAAGACTTAATGAGCTGCTCAGTCCAGAAAAGGGGTCCTTTTAATAAGTTGTATATTTTCACAATTCATGTGCAGAAGGTATTCTCTAGGGTTTGGGGGGGGGATTTACTGCAAACTATCCCATGCTATTATGAGCTTCCACACTATACAACTTGAGGTTGATTCTTTTACTACGGCTGTGTAGAAACTGCTGAAATGCTTTTGTGTAACACTGGATCCAAGCAGAATGCACATCTACCTACTATATTGAGAGATTCCATGTCTCATTCTCTCAAACAGCAGCTACCATATGGAGCCTCTGATCTTAAGTGTTTGGAACAGCTACTATATGCATTCTGAAATGTAAGAGTCTAATGGAATTGTATAAAACAGGAGCACGGCGATCCACCCTCCCTTTACATCTTACACATGGAGTCATAATTTCTGAAATGTTATATCATGGCTAAAACATGAGAGGGCATAATCTGATGGATTGTGCAGAATAGTCCATATCATACTTAACTAGATAATTAGTACTATTTTTACCAGTTATCTCTTGGCTTTCCCAGTCCACAAGGAACTAAGAATGATATTTTATCTTTATAAACATCTGTTTTATAAACATCCATGAAATAGGCATGGCTAAGATATAATCACTCACTACAAAAAGCAATTATGCTTTGAGTGGTCAGTGGCAAAAAGAAACCAAGCCTCCAAACAACATGGTGGCTAGACACCATAAAAGTCAACACCAGCCTGAGCATGGAACGACTCAAAGAAACACTACAAGATTGGAAAATGTGGAGAGAGCTGGCCCACAGAATCACCAAGAGTTGGACACGACTGAATAGCTAACAACAACAAGAAGATATAATCATTATGCTCATGATTAGCAAAATGGGTAAAGTCAAATGCAGGGAGCAAGCAGACTATGGCTCTCCTGCTCTTGGCCTCCACACATTTGCAGCTACATCTAATTAGTTTACATACATAGATTCCTATGCATACATGTGTATCAGATAAGGCATATCCCTCAAAAGACTGGATATACTGAATGTGCCAACAAGGGACTCATTGTATAAAAGTAATGTGCAGCTGTGGCATCATACATACTGTACAGGGCTCTTTTTGTAGAAAAAGCCCAGCAGGAACTCATTAGCATAATAGGCCACACCCAACAGCAGGAACTCATCAGCATATTGGGCCACCCCCCTGACAGCACAGCTCATTAGCACATTAGGCCGCACCCACATGTTACCAGAAGTGTGGTTATCCAGCCACACCCACCTTTTGCTTGTTATTCTGTTTACCTTCTTTGTTGTCAAAACCAGGGCCTTTTTTTGTAGCAGGAACTCCTTTGCATGTTAGGCCACACACCCCTAATGTAGCCAATCCTAATGAGTTTCTGCTGTTGGGTGTGGCCTATTATGCTAATGAGTTCCTGCTGGGCGTGACCAACTTGGGAGCCAGCTGGAACTCCGTTCCTGTGCTTTCCTGCCCAAAAATAGCCCTGCATACATACATAAACCTTTATTGGCAAGGTGTGTGGCATCAAAAACCTGAAGCCTGGGACTATAGGGCTAAAACCAACCTCTCTATCACACAGAAGTTTGGCTTACCCATCTGTCCAAACTGATGCAAAAAACTATGGTGGCACAATGCAGAACAGGGACTTGAAGAAGGAATTCCAATGTCCCTCCAACCTTCTGTAAGGCAAAAAAGCAAGTGGTCATAGTATAGGAAAAAATGAGTAGGTCATGGGTCCCACTTACTGCAAGACTCTTCCCCCCCCCAACTACAGAGTAAGCAACATTTGGATTTTATTCATTACATTTTAGTCTGCTCTTTCTCATAGTAGCCAAGAGAAAATGCTTACCTTTATAACAATTCTGTGAGATAGGAATTTTTATGTTACACTTATTTAATTTCAAAGCGCTTCTTCCATTTTAACAACATTCCACCTGCCCAAGGAGATGACTCCAATTTCTACCAATTCCTTTTCCTCAGCTGCAGTTCCCTGTGCCACACCCCAAACCATAATATAGGGTTCTCCAACCCTCAAGAGCACCTTTTCAGGTTACAAGAAGCAGCAGCAGGGAGAAAGTGGAACAAGCCCAAATGCATGATCAATACCCTACTCATGGTTCTCTGCATCCTGACCAATATATGGAAAATACAAAAGGTGATTTGAACATTGTTCCTGAAAACAACTAAGAATTTGCACATATTATCTAGAATACACTGTGCCACTAAAAAAAGGAACAAACACTGCATACCATGTCAGTGATGTCTATGTGATCTGCGTGGAGTTTGCATGATCTAGAGAATCTAGATGATTCTGATAAGTGAGACAAGCTGTGTGCAGCTAGGGGAAGCTAAGAATGGCCCTGTGATTGCAGGCAAATTGATGTAAAGCAAAATTCTTCCCAACTCCAAATATGGTATAATTTAGAGTCTATACCCATGGATATAAGGAACAGCCCCCTCTATGGGTAATAAAGAATGGACCACTCTATGGAAATAAAAGAACCCACCCAAAGGAGGACATATATTTAACATAAAAATATGCATTCTGGATTGATCTAGAATAATTATCTCCCACTTCCTCTATACAAACTGTAACAGGTTAGAATCCTCCTCCTGAGTCCTGCCCAAAATATACACTGGAAGACCTTGGTCTTGACTGGATGGTGAAAATGTGTAAAGTCGCAACTAATATTTTATAGGTATCTTGATTAACTGCCTTTATATCTCACAGGCAATATATCTCCTCTACATAAAATGTAGCATAATAGTATCATCCTGACTCCTTTGAACACTCACTACTAATTCCTTACTGTGTTCAGGTGTTTTACTTAAATGGAAACTGCTGAATGAGTAACAACATGCAGCCCTGCATTTAACAGGGATCAAGAACATGTAGTATTGCTTTTGTCAGATAACTGCAGTCTTACACTAACATTGCACAGAAGTCAATGAATGTAAATTGCAAATAGCTGGACACCAGACCAAAGCAGAGGTTTTCTGCTCACATTTTTCCTGGTAATGACAGGGGAAATTGCATCTCCAATTCTCTTTTAAATTCTGATACAAGTAGGCTGAACATATGCAGCATTTAACATCATTTTCCCACAAGAGATGTCTGGCTAAGAATAGAATGGAAAGATGTTTGCACTGGCTTCATATTTCATATAGAAACTCAACTGAAATGAATTTTACAGTGGCACTTTAGAGATCTGACATCATATATATGATTAAAGACTAATAAAATCAACCACAACCAGTCCAGATTGCATGGTCTAGCTCCACTTTATATGCATAAAGAAGAGGGTTCCCTTTTACTTTTTCATTCTTTACACTCCTATTTTTTGATGGATACCTGTCAGACTCAGCCTGGATGGGTTCTTGTTGCTCACTTTAAAAACCTAGCAAGCAGAAAACAGCTGCAAAGATACAGCATTCCCTTCACCAGTTAGTCTCATGCAAGCAAAACATTCAACAGAGAAAACCAATTAATATTTGAGGGCTTTGATCAAGTAACACTGACAATTGTCAACAATGGTTATTTCTGAAGACCTTCTTCACGGCACACCAGAGTTCTGCAAAGAATGCTTGCATTTCCTGTGGAAACTTCGGTTTTTTGCCAGTAATCTTGATCCCCTTTTGGGGCTTTTAACAAAATAAATAGGCACAGCATGGCATTTTGTGTGCATGCCCTGCTCACCACCTTCGAGACAATATATATACATTCTGGAGAGGAAACTAAAGGTAAAACATTTCCGTAGGACTGCAAGAACCACAAGAGGCTCTTGGACGCACAAAACGGTGCTCTCAGAGATGTTAGCGTCATGAGTTATAAACGTGAAGTGGGAAGCAGTACTTCTCCCTATGGTTTATTCTTCACTGCTCGCGCTCTCTCTCGCTCTCTCTGGCGCCTTTCTCCCTCCATCCCCTTTTATATGACATGGCTTTCCTGCTGTGTGTGGTGTCAGTCCCACGTTGGGTATCCAATTTTATTCGCCGCCTTCTTGTTGGCAGGGCACAGCTCCACGAACAGAAGGCATCAGGAGCAGAAAAAGGTAGGGCGAAAAGGAAGAAGAACGAAGCCGAGCCGAACAGCGACGCAAGCAACAAGAGTGACCGGCGGCCGGGAGCCGTGGCCCTCCCCCTGTTCAAGGAGCCCTCAGCTGCGGCGTTACTATAGAGACATCGCCGCTCAGCCCTGCCTTGTTGGGGCGAGTCTCTCCCGCAGACCATGGGGGGGGGGGAATCCCAACCGAGCCCAGCTTGTTTCGGCGCCTCTTCTGCCTCCTTCCCAAATACGGAGCCCAGAAGGCAAACTTGGGGCAGCCGCAGCCGCCCCGAGCCCCCACCCCGGTCTGTCTTCCCCCTCAGGTGGAAGTTGGCACTCACCCTGCCGGGGGTTTCTGCTCCTTCGCCACCTCCAGGGACTCCTCACCGCGGCGCTGCAGGCTCCCGCCTCCTCTTGCGGCTGTTGCTCCAGCAGAACGCGGCCCGGGCGGGCTTGGAGACGCGGGCGCCGGCTTCCAGGCTGCTTGCGTCACAATAAAGCCGAGGCCATTCCCCACGCCGGGAATTCGGGGGGCTGGGGAGAAGGGAGGGGGTTGCCACGTGACTTCAAAGGCAGGCCGGAGTGGGAGGCGAAGAAGTGGTGGCTGCGAAGTGGACTCGCGCGGGCCGCTCTGCACGGAGCTGGCGTGTGTCTGGGGCTTCCCCACCCAGCCAGGTCTTGGTGCTGAAATAGCCCCGTCAAGCCCCCTCCCCCAGCCGCCCCTCGCCGGCCACGCGCTCCCCGTCTCCCCTGCTCATTCGCCTAGCGCTCACTTCTCTCCCCCCACCCCCGCTTTTCTCCCTGACACACGTTGTTGCGCTCTCTCGTCTTTCCTCTCTTACTTTTCCCTTTCTTTCGCACGGCTCTTTCTTTGATATGCATTCATGTTCTCTCCCTTTCTTTTCTCATGCTGCCTGTTTTTCCACTTCCCCTGTGCTTTATCCTCTGACACACTTTCCGTCTTCCTCGTATCCTTTTCTCTCTCACGCCACCCCCCCCATACCTTGTTTTTCTTCAAGCATCCCCCCCCCCTTTTTTCAATTCGGATTTAGCCATTTCCACTATGTCTGTTCTAACCCCCGCCCTTAGTGTTCAGGTCCCTTCCTCCCCAAGGACCCTAACAAATATTAGATTAAAATCTCAAGAATAAAAGTCCCTGGCAAGGTGTCAGGTTTATCTGTACTGTTCTGAGGAGTGTAGTTACAGGGTTGTGGAATCCAGGCAGCTCCTTAAAACAGGAGGCATAACCTAGCGGTGATTAACCAAATAAATTGCCTGTGTTTAATTAAGGACTTGGTCCTCCCCCTCCCAAGACTTGACAGAGGTGTCTGGGACTGGACTCAGCAGTTAGGAATTGACTGTTCTGGCCAATGTCCAAGACAGCCTTTTCCCTGAATGTCAACTGAATACAGTGTAGTGGGGTAGGAGAGAGGGCACCATTTTCTATCAACTTCACAGTGGCTCCAGAGAATCTGTAGGCATACTGGAATGGAAGCTAATGCCATACTGGAGAAGTCAAGCACACTGGCACATTGATTAATAAAATCACACAGTGGTTGTCTACATGTGGCAAAGTACAGTTCGACCCAGTTCACTCCCATGCTGCAGCCACCACAGCCTTAAGTCCTACTGCAATGACACTGCCTTTGTACAAGGATAGGGAAAGTCTTATAAGCGCTATCATTGTTGGGGTTTAGCATGCTTTTCTTCACTGAAATATTGGACTGGATCCAAAGTTTCCATTCTGCTAACAGTGACGTTTTCATCTGGCACATGGATGCTTGAGCAGGGAGTTGTTTTTAATTGAGCAGTTCAGGTGTTCATGAGCAGCTCAACCCTATTTGGGAGGTTATTTTCTGCATATTCAAACAATGCAAGTGGTTTATGTGTTCGTCAATGACCGTGAATAAATTTATTCATTCATTCATTCAACAGTGCAATGCAATGAGCTTCTGGTTTATGGAGCAGCGATGGCGGACGTTCTCCCTGAACCGTGGGAGAGCGATCCGCACACCAGCGGTTTGGAGGGGTG
This sequence comes from Gekko japonicus, assembly GCF_001447785.1. Lineage (NCBI taxonomy): Eukaryota > Metazoa > Chordata > Lepidosauria > Squamata > Gekkonidae > Gekko > Gekko japonicus. Next base: position 126,985 of record NW_015165865.1, on the reverse strand, counting down.
CCACCTCAAGTGACACCCCCACGGAGGCTTTGCGATAGGCTCCAGGCCAGAGGGCTTTTGAGGGGTAGCCTCTTCGACGGCACAACGCCGGATAATTGATGCCCCCCTCCACCCTGACGGTCCAGCCGCTGTGTGGCCTCCAGGCACAAGCTGGTTTGACTGGGACAAGCGCCGGAGATCGAACGGAATGGCATTTAAATTGAGTGAGGTCACAGAAACTGACCAACAATGAATGTGAGTTCAGAATAAACCGGATTATTGTAAAAGCGGATTCCCCCCCCCCCCCGGCAAAAGCGGACCGCAAAGAGGAATGCCTCTTATGTGAATGAACTGATAAACGACACTAAGGGGGAGAGGGGAGGAAACACGAGTGTGTTTTGAGAGACTTACTTGAATACCGACATTGTGGGGTAATTTTTCGAGCCGGGGAGAAGCGGTAGAAATGGTCAACAAATCAGAAAACATGGCAGCCCAGCAAAGAAAGCTGGAAACCGCCGGGCAGCCAGAGCCCAAAACCGGAAGAGGGAGCAGACGTCATTAAAATGCTAGCGGACATGCTCACGCTGGTGATGGAGCAACTCAATGGTATTAACCAGCAATTGACTGTGATGAATAAGAACTTTGCATCTCAGCAGCTCCATCTGAAAGAAACGGAGAACAAAGTGGAGCAGGCAGCTGAGAACATTAAAGAGATAGACACCAAAAGTAAGAAATTGAAGAAAAGAATGGGAGAAGTTGAAACAAAGCAAAACTTCCAAGAAAGCCATTTGCTACAACTACAGATGGAAAAAGCTAACATGATTCTCAGGTTCCAGGGAGTTCGTGAAGCAGAGAAGGAGGACCTGAGGAGGTTGCTTAGCGAGATAATCGCTCCAGCAATAGGCTTAACAGCGGATGAGTTGGTAAAAAAAAAATGATGGCCTATAGGGCATACTCCAATTATATTAAAAAAACAGCCTGCCTGGAGAAATAGTGGTCAGATTCTCAAGAAGAGAGACCAGAGATGCTATCTTAAAAGCTACATCAGCAACTCCACTGAAAATGGGAAATATAACCATCAAAACCTTAAAAGATATTCCATTTGAAATCCGACAAAAGAGGAAAAATTATAAGGACTTAATTTCTTTCCTTCAAACCAATGGAATTTCGTATAGGTGGGCAATTCCAGAG
>NW_015165865.1:125489-125670 GCF_001447785.1 Gekko japonicus | reverse complement strand
TGGGAACGGAGGAAGAGTCCAAGGAGGAGGAAACGAAATCTAGTGACTCTGCCACCTCGGGAACGGAGGAGGACTCTGCTGCAGAAACGGGAGCAGGTTCTGCCAGAGTTGTATATGACCTTATTTATTTATTTATTTATTTATTTATACCTTTAGCTTATATACCGCCCTGACCCCGAAG
>NW_015165865.1:125200-125353 GCF_001447785.1 Gekko japonicus | reverse complement strand
ACAGAAAGCCAAAGTAAAGGCAGAAGGACTCGGATAATAGCCTTTTGAAGTGAAGAACAAGAAGATGATCAGAAAGTTCTCTCATAACAACTAACATATTAACATATAAACATTGAAGCTGAGATAAAAAAGAACTCTACAAGTATATTGTGA
>NW_015165865.1:123007-124362 GCF_001447785.1 Gekko japonicus | reverse complement strand
ACATTGGCTGTCATGGGGGCCACCTCAGCTGCATATAAGGATACAGAGCCCACCATTTTCTCCAGGGGAACTGATCACTGCCATCTGGAAAGCAGTTTTAATTTTGAGTGATCTCCAGCCCTCACCTGGAGATTGGACACATTTTATCTCAGAAGAGCAAACTGTTTAGAATGTTAGAGGCAAAAGCCAATCAAGTTGCATATGCAAACGACCTCTGTATTCCGAGGCAAAGGCCAATGAGGCTGCACATGCAAATAACCTCTGTGTTCTGACTGGCTATGGGGGGGAGAGGAACAGCAAAATGTTTAGAATGTTGGAGGCAGGACTCAGGCAAAGCAGCCAATGGATAGGGAGACCCTCTGAATGACAGATCAGAGAGCGAACTGATTTTGGAGCGTGTGGAACGTTCTAGAGAAGTGCCACCACCATTCGGCTTTTATTTATAAGGGAGATACTAACACTTATAGTATTAACACTTACACTAACAGGGATAAGATCTCCTCCTCTTGGGGTTTAAGTATAGTGTGGTTATCTATTCTTTATCCCTAGATGTAGTTCCCTCCCTAATATTTTCTTTATAGCTTTGTAGTTTATTGCAAAAATAAAAATATCCCTTCGGGGATTTAAAACAACAACAACAACAGTGCAATGCACTGTAACAAGCAGCATTTCATGCATGTGCTTTCTCACTCAATGGACGTCCTAGTCTCGCCCGCTTTATCTGTTGTTGCATGCCAGTCAGAAGCCAATCAATTAAATAAAGAGTGAGTAAACCAGTCAATCAGTGCCTGTCTAAAACAGTTCATATATTAATATTATTTGCACATGCTCATTTTTGCAATCTTATGTGAGTTACAGCTCCCCTCCCCCTATTATTTAATCACTTGACCCTGGGTTAGGAGATTGATTTCACTTACTGTGCAGATTCAAAAGCAGTTCTTGCAGAAGGAAATGAACCTGCATTACAGCTACTGTGCAAAGGCAAAGCTGTTCAGCAGCTGCTCGAGTTGGATGGCAATGAGGCAAGAAGATCAGACACTGGGCTCACAAGTGATTTTGGCTGGCAAAAGCAGTATGTTCACGGAGATGTTCATTACACCTCTAGAAAGCAGTTTTCCTCCAGTGGAAGGGCTATAAATCCTCAGTTAGTCCTTTCAGTCATTCTTCACATATATTTCCTACCCTTACACCAAGGAACTCAGGGTGGGTCACCTGAACCCCCCCCCCTTTTAACCCTGCAATGTTGATTAGGCTGGGAGTAAATGACCAGCCCACAATCAGACAGGGAGCTTCAAGGCCCAAGCAGGGGTCTGTGTACTCAGGTTCCCCCAGTTGAAGACCAGTCATTATAGGTC
>NW_015165865.1:122536-122949 GCF_001447785.1 Gekko japonicus | reverse complement strand
CTACCATAATTCTCTTTCATCTGAGATTGTGAGGTATGTGCTGAAAGGGCTCGGACTCAACACTGTTATAATGCCTGCACATTGTATTAATGCCTGTGATATATTACAGAAAACCATATCATAACATAAGTAGCAAAACCCTGCTTATGAGTGCTTCTAGCTGGAATTTTAAAATCTAGTAATTTTATATAGAAATAAATCTATCTCTTCATTAAAAGTTCCTGACATAGCTCTACTGACCTGCATCAACAAGTTGTCATAAGAACATAAGAGACGCCAATGTTGGATCGGGCCAAAGGCCCATCTAGTCCAACACCCTGTCTCACACAGTGGCCAGAAATACCAGGTGCCATCAGAAGGTCCACCAGTGGGGCCAGGACATTAGAAGCCCTCCCCATGGTGACTCCCCCCCC
>NW_015165865.1:114674-122393 GCF_001447785.1 Gekko japonicus | reverse complement strand
CAGTGAATTCCATGTGTTAATCACTCTTTGTCATCTGGAAGCCGGTATGTTTAGAAAATGATGACACTAAACTGACTCAAGTTTCTTATGGACCTTGGCATTCAGATTAAATTATCATCATTATTATTTTCTAAACCACCCTCCTCCAGAGGGCTCAGGGCAGTGTACAACATATTTAAGATACAGATGACTTCCAGGTGCACACAAACTCACATGCACACACACATATATGCAAATATAAAAATAAAAAAATAAGATACAATTCAGTTAAAACATTGTTCTGCATAAATCAATTAATTTAAAACCAGACAATAAGTTTTGATTCCAATAAAACCAGTGGAAACAACCTTCTATTTTGGATGGTTTTCTGCGTGTGGTTACTTCCTCCAAGGGGGAGGTCATGGGTCGAATGAGATGGAAAACCTTTATTGTCCTCAACCATAGGTCTGGTGGAACATCTCTATTTTGCACACCCTGCGGAACTGTACAAGGTCCTACAGGGCACGGATGTCTCCAGGTAGAGAAGTTCCTCCAGGCAGGAGCCAGGGCTGGTTGAGGACAGCCAGAGATCTTTTGGGGCTGGGATCACCAGCAGATTTTGATCTTGTGAGCATAATGCTCTTCAGTGGACATCACTTAATATAATATTTACTCAAAAGGAAGATAACCCTGAATCTCCGTTCACCCCATGATACACACAAAAGTGTTGTCTATTACCATACATAGCTGTAACTTGTATATGAATTTAAGACAACCCTGTGGCAGAGGAATTAGAGGTTTTTTATTCTACAGGTAAATAGGGTTCCCACTTACTGCTCTAGGCTGCATAGATGCTCTGTGACATCCCAACCATTAAATCAATGAAAAGTAGAGGGATCATGACCATCTCCTTCTCCAGCACAGCTACACTATGACATCAGAGCAGATCAGCAAGTGGTACTGGTACAAAGACAGATAAGACTGGCAGAGTGGCCACGGATCAAGGAGAAGATAACAAAGGTCAAGTGGTCAAAATATAAAGAGGACATTTGATTAGAAACTGAACAAAAATGTCTGATTTGTAGGCTTCTGCTCATGAAAATTCATGTTGTCATTTACATTCAAGTTAGATTACTGTAATATGCTCTGCATGGGTTGGCTTTGAAAACTGTCTGGAAATTTCAGCTAGTCCAAAATGTGGCAACTGGGTACTATCGGGGTGGGATACAGGGATTGTGTCACCCTGTTGTTAAAAGATCTCACTGGCTGCCTGTATGTTTCCAAGCACAAATTCATGAACATATGAAACTGCCATATGCTGAGTCAGACCCTTGGTCCATCAAGGTCAGTATTGTCTACTCAAGAGAGGCAGCAGCTCTCCAAGGTCTCAGGTCTTTCACACCTACTACTACCTGATCCTGTTAACTGGAGATGCCAGGGATTGAACCTGGTACCTTGTGCCAACAGCCCCCTCCCCCCCTCAAATTCAAAGTGTTAATTCTTACCTTTAAAGTCCTAAATAGTTTCAAGGTACATGAAGGACCACCTGCTCCCACACTGCCTTTCCCATCAGCTAAGATCTTTTTCCTAAGTCCTGCTTTCTGTGCGCCTGCCTTCAGAGGTGGAGTGGTTGGTAACAATAAATGAGGGGGTTTTTTTCCAGTAGTTGCCCTTTACCTGTGGAATGTCATTCCTTTTAAGGCTTGCTGGCTACTGCCTTCTACCAGGATTTTAATTAAGAGGTTGATCCTGTAACTTCATTGTTACTGTCTGCATTTTAGCCTGAGAACTATTTTATGAGACTCGTTTTAAGCTGTTCAATGTTTTTGTGCTGTTTTTATGGTCATTTTTGGTTTTTAAAGCTGAATTTTTAATAGTTTATTAATTATTTAAACCTTTTGTGGTGTTATTATGTTTTATTATGTTTTAATTTGTAAGCCCCCTCAAGCAGGCTGGAGGTGGCATAGACATTTTGTTAATAAGTGCTTAAGTTTTCTTGCTACAGATGAACAAGCATACTGAAACTGGCAACAAACCAGATGGAGGTCTTGTGTGTGCGAAGTACCATCAAGTTGCAGCCAATTTATGGCAACCCCAGCAAGGAGATTTCGAGGCAAGTGAGAAGCAGAGGTAGTTTGCCATTGCCTTCTTCTGCAGACCCTTCCAAGTACGAACCCTGCTTTCAAGCTCTGGCGAGATCTGGCTATACCATGCCACCTTCCCCTGATGGAAGTATTAGTGGTTATTATATTTTAAACTTTTAATATATGAGTTCCTTTACAAACTGGTGTCTTAAGATATTTCTCACATATAGGAACTGGTATTTGATCATCTGGCAACCTTCACTCTCTCACTGATATCAATTACAGCATTCCCCAAGGTTTTAATTAGATTGGATTCTCAGCCTTTTCAAAGCTATTTCCTTCTCTATTCAGCTTGGAAAATAGTGTCTAGAGAAGAGGAGCAGCTGACTCTGGAGCCTCTTAAACTCTGAAAACAGAAAGGGTTAAGAAAATTGTCATACAGAGCAAAACATGCTTTCTTTGCCAGATCAGATCATAAGTAGGAGAAGTTTATTTCCAGCTGCAGTTATGAGTAGATGTGGATGAAACTGTTTTGTTTACTTCTAAATAAATATTGACTCCTTTGTTTATTTAGTACAGATTATATAGTACATCACAAGTGGCTGTTTTAATGAGGTTATTTAAGGTGAACACATAAAGGACAAGTATGTGGAAAGAAATGTCTTCCCCCTTCCAGTTAATCACAAAATTTCCATTAACTTACATGGGTTCATCTCAGCCATATCACAGGACTGTCATAATATTTCTCCAAATTTATAGCAAATGCACTTTTTATGCAGATAGGTTGGTGATGAAAACACCTAAAGTTTTTATTCTGTATTTATTTTTACTAGTAAATATCCCTCTGCCGTCTTAAGAAAGGGTTCTTCTAGGCTAGCACGATCTTGTCAGATCTCACAAGCTAAGTAGTGTCAGCCCTGGTTAGTAGTTGGGTGGGAGGCCACCAGGATAGTCTAGAATTGTTACACAGAGGCAAGCAATGGCAAACCACCTCTGTTTGTCTCTTGCCTTGAAAACTATAAGTCAGCTGTGATTTGTTATCACTTTCCACCATCACTTCCAGGGATGACAAAAACCTCTCTGAATATAGAATACTAAGACTTGCTTAGCTTCTGTTATCATAACAGTTTGCATGGATGCCTTACAGTTGCACAGTAGAGTGCCAGAACATGCATTATATGTGTCAAAAACCACAGAGGCTTAATTTGAACCTGGGTGGGCTCACCAGGTCTTAGACCAGGAAATCCACTGCCAGAACGCAATATAGAACACATGAATTAATATGACCAGAACTGTTTTCATCATGTGTCAAATATGTATCTAGCACAGATACTGGAATGCAAACATATTATCCATTATTAAATGAATGAGATATCATCACTAATCATATTCCGGGCCATTTCTAGCAAATGATTATCATACCAGTATTTTTCTGGTTGTGTAAATGGTTGTTTGTAGTGAAAATATATGGTATATGTCAGGGCTGTACAATGTATGTCCAAGTGGGCTCTGCACATAGTCTGTCCACTAACTTATGTGGTAGGGCATGCTCACTCCCATGTGGTGATGGCCTGCAGCTCCCAGAAGTTTCAGGGCAGCTCAGCAGTTTCAGGGCAGCTAGGTGCTAAGGAAGCAACACTACAAGAGATGGGCAGCAAATCTTAGGCAAGCTGCTCAAAGGTGTCAACAGCTGGGACATTTTCCCCTTTAAAACAAAGGAAGGATCCAAGTTTCAAATAGCGAAGCCAAGTGTGGAGGTTGAAGAGTTAAGTCCCCTATCTCTTCTTTGCACAACCCTGAGGAAAAGTGAGGCTGCATGTGCCTGAATTTTGCAATTCATCAGCAAAATGAGATGTCAGTCTTCATGTTGTCTGCTTAAGCCTGAAGTCTTGCCAAATGTTAGTATCCCAAATCCTGAAACTCAAATTGAAGGGCCTTATAATGTCATGGGACTGGGCCTAGTGATATCATACTTTTACCATAGGGCCCACTTAATTCCAGTTAAGTAACTAAGGCCCACGTAACTATTTTAGTTGTGCACCTTGGTATATATTATCTATACTGTATGTGGTAGCACAGTATACAGTTCTATAATACAATACCAATAACATTGAAAAACTGGACCTTCCTCACAATTATGAGCATGCAGGTGCACTAGACTAGAGTCTAGTGTATTGGGCAGAAATGGCCAATTCCTGTCGTCTCAAAAACCACTCAAAACTCAAAATTCCAGAAACCTCATTCATACACACAGGTAGCTAGGATGTGTAATGAAATGAGAGCCATCTACCAGTAAGGACTTCATAGGTATGGAACACATGCAAAGGTCATCATCATCTCAACAATCAGGCTGCCTATGGTCCTTTGTCTTTCCAAATCACACATGAGATAATAATACAATAAAATTTATGTGGAATGCAAGGCTTCATTGCTTTTTCAAGTAGCTATTGGCTAAGGCATTGCATACAAAATCCAAAGAGAGATCTAATGTTAAAGAATGAAATATTTCTGTATCTCACAGCTCTGGAAACTATTTTGTATTTCTATTTTGTATTTCTGTTTTCTATTCTGAAACATAATACCAAGCAAAGAAAATAATGAAAAAGTATATAACAGGAAAATATTTTTTAAAAAACACACCAGACATATGCATTTTATTCATAGCAAAATTAACTGACCTTATTTAGATAGTTAAAAGGAAGTTAAAAGAGCGAATTGGAGCAAGTCAGTATCTCATAGCATCTGTACAATGGCAGTAATAATCCCTAATCATCAATGATTGATGTGAAGGTTGATAACACATACCATGCAAGTAAATGTAAAATATAACTTAGTATAAGCTAGTTTTTATTCGACAATGGGGCAAATTGGACTCCTTCATGCCCCACTTGTGAGTTTCTAAGTTGGTATCTGGCTCGCCACTCTTTGAAACAGAGTGCTTAACGAGATGGATTTTTGGTCTGATCTAGCAGGGCACTTCTTATGTTTTCACACTGTATTTTTTTTAAATAAAACATAAACTACATTGCTGCAATCACTGGAATAAAATACCTGAAAATACTAAGCAAAATCCATACACATCTGTTTAAGATCAAACTATGTTTTTTTGGCATTGTTAAAATCTTGGATAGCGTATTTCTTGCTTTCTTCCAGGAGATGCAGATGGAATTGGTGGCACAATTATAATGCATGGAGCACATTTCCATTAAACTAATTTTAACTCTCTTTGCTAGAAAACCATATTTTATTTTATAGCTTTGAGGGATACCAGAAATTATTCTGCATCCAGACTCCACAAATATATATTGTATATTTATCAAATGTAGCCCAGGTGGTCACTGCATTTAAATCCTATGGTACTTGCTTTGTAGTAAGTAAATTCTTATAATGTAGTTAGTTTAGCAAGTGATACAATATCAAACATACAGTACATGATATGGGGGGACTATGTAGTAAGTATTACTTTGGCCTCACTGACTGGGCATCATACCATCTTCTCATGTTTTATATTTTAATGTTTTTCTCCTTTAACATCCTCTTTATCTAGATAAGGTCAGTTAATTTCCCTATGAATGAAATGCCTATGTTTGTGGGTTTTTTTAAAAAAAATGTTTTCCTGTGTAGAACAGCTAGAAATAATACAGGCTTTCATGTATTACTTTATCAGTACTCCTAAACCTTATGCTGAATTGAATACTGCTAGCAGTTTTGAGAGTACTTCATCCTCCATGATTATACATTTCTTGGCCTCCCTACCGAGGTGTGAAATGAAGTTCTTAAATCGTAATAAGCACACCATGCCTAGACGTAAGTAAGCAATACAGCTAAGTTTTTAAACTTGGTTCTTTGAATAATATTACTTTTCAATGGTGACCATCTCTAGCCACAGTAATTTCTTTATTAGGTATGTCAAGATGGAAGGCAACATAATAGTCAACAACAGTTGCTCTTTTTCTGATGTTACATTTGTGATGCTGTGAGTGCTCTAATGAAAGATGAAGGTGCTTCATGGAATCCTTATGTTCTGAGTTTTTACTGGTACTCATTGGTTTGTACATAGATTCCTTTTTTGTTTGTATGTCTGTTTTTTATTTTTTTATTGATGCCATGGTATTACACTCGTATTGTAAATTTACATTTCTTGTAAGATGCTTTGTGTATTTAACTAAATAAGAAGATGGGTATAAAGATTCTAAAATAAATTTAACCAGTATTTTGAAAGTTAAGATAAAGTCAGGCAGACATGTTTCCTTTGGAAGGGAATTCCAAATGCATGGTGTCACAGCTGAGAAGGTCCTAGATCTTATTTCCTGAGAAGTTAGAACAATGGTAAACACAACAGCACCTCCTCAGTGGATTTAAAGCCTGAGGAGAAGCATAGTGGAAGGGCCAAAACTTAAGATGCCCTCGGACAGGTTTTCTAGGACAAAGGTGGAGTCAGGGCTGGATTTAGATGAAGAGAGGCCCTAGGCTACCCCACTTGCGAGGCCCCTCCCAATCCCCCACCCTCACAACTAGAAGAAAATGGAAGAGTGTTATAAACAAAATTGAGTGAAGCTAAGGATGATGACGGGTATTTAAAATTCTGCAGTTCACAATTTCTCCTCTAAAGGACATAAGATGTTATTGTTAAATACCATAGTGATTGGGGGGAAATGCATAAATGTTAAAATTAACACTGAAAAACTTTTGCAATAACTGAACTTTGTAAACCTTTTGTGGAATAAGCATTAATTTTTAGGAAAATGAAGTTGTAATGTTATTCTTAAAAAAAACACCTTGAGTTTACAAATTATATTGCCTGGGAAGTGTAAATAATATGATCATGTTTAGCTGACAGTGTGGCACTTTTAGAATCTACTTTATGTTGTCATTAAACAGTCAGTTTTAAAATACATATTAAGAAGTAAACTACAGCCTTTGTCATAGCAAAATCATCCAAAACTTCACCAAAATTTGTTTGTCTGTCACTTTCAATGTACAGAATGCTCAGTGCCGACAACCTCTCTTGAGACATCGTGGCCCTTAATTCATTTTTAATTCTTTTGAGTCTTGAAAAACTCCTCTTTCCTGAGCAGTTAGTGACCATAAAGCTAAGAAATAGCCGCATGATTGCTTCCACATTAGGAAAGGCCATCTGAATTTTTTCCTTGTATATAATTTGATAAATGAGACAGAGAGTGCTCTTCTGTAAGCCTATGGCTTTGTCTCACATACAGGTGAAAGTGCAAAAGCTCATCAATAAGTTTCAGGTCAATATCTTCTGGGTATGCTTCCATCAACAGTTCAACACCTTGCTGAATTTCTTGTTTAGATGCTGTCAGATTAGCAAGAATGGAAAACAATTGTGCAACATCACTGTACACAGTACTTCTTTTTAAATTGGCTTCAAGTGCATCTAATATAGGAATAAAGGATTTTATCCTAAAGTTATCTCTTGAAGAAAGTGCATCTAAGGCATCAGGTGCACTTCTATCATTTCTTTGCCATTCCCTTACTCTTTGTCTCCTTGTTTTGTAGTTAACATTTGGCAAGGTGGCTTTTGCTTGTTTCTCAAGCTCATCAAAATCTTCTCTAATTTTCCTTTAAAAATCCAGAAGTGAACTGTACAAACTTGCACAAGAACTCAATAACAGGTCTGATTTCTGAAGGGCTT
>NW_015165865.1:113660-113832 GCF_001447785.1 Gekko japonicus | reverse complement strand
GCATATCGTTGTACTTACCAGCCATGTTGGCAGCGTTGTCATAAGACTGCCCGTGGCATTTTCTAAAGTCAATTTCAAGCTCAGTAGTGAAATAGTGGAACACTAAATCAGTCATGCTTTCTCCTGAATGGTCTTTTAGCTCAAGGAAAGTTAAAAATCTCTCAGTTGGCAA
>NW_015165865.1:113352-113556 GCF_001447785.1 Gekko japonicus | reverse complement strand
GTCAACTGATCAGTATGTGAATGTCAGGAGTGGAATCTACTGAAAAGCTGAAATATCCAGCCTTTCTCACATCAGCCAGAATTGCACCCTTAACTTTTTTTGCCATGAGTTGAATCATTTCCTCACATATAGTTTTTGACAAATAAGAAGGATTGCCTGATCCAGAATGTCCATACCAATTGATATGAGCAAATAAAAATGGAT
>NW_015165865.1:102338-113331 GCF_001447785.1 Gekko japonicus | reverse complement strand
CTCCTCTGAACGGTAAGCCTCATTCTACAAGAGTGCATATTACAGCAATATTTCTGTCTATGACATGCCGCGAGTACCGCTGTTCTGCTTTTATTTGTTCCTCTAGCTTGGAAGTTCATGTTTGCCCTCGCTTCCTTGTTAGGTAGGCCAACATGGCATTCCTATGCATCTCTGAGTTTTCATGAGTTTGGATAAGATGGGAGTTTTGCCAGTCATCAAACACTTCAGTAGCTAAAGCTGTGGGAAAAGGTACAAGGTTTGGAAAGCGTTTACATACAAACAAAGCAATAAATCCGGCCTTTTGAGGGAGAATAACAAGCCACTCTCGGCTATATGTTTCCCCATTTGCTTTTGTTGAATAAAAAAGAGTTTTTGTGCAAAACCTGGACTGCTTTTTGTACACTCACTTGGAATTTGAAAATGGTCCACAATGATGCAGAACTGGAGAGGGCCAATAGGATACTTCCTCATGTAATAATTCTAACCACAAACCAACATCTGTTATAGTAGATCTATGTTTGGCATTATCTTTAATCTGCATCTGGAACACCTTGGACTTGGCCTTGCTTACCAGGTGTGAGCTGCAAAATCTGACTATTTACATTATTTTCTTGTGGCTCTTTAGCCTCTCTCTGTCCAGTAAGTGACTCTTGAATTAGTTCTATATTTTCAGTTTGAGCCAGCATCATGGCTGCTTCCTCATAATCAGCTTGCTGTTCCACATCCTGCTTTGCTGTTTCTCTTTCAGGGAGGTTTTTGTCTGGTTGCATGCTAGTAGTTGGCTCAGGCTGGATAGCTTCACTGCTGGCTCTTGTTGCTTCAAATGAGTGGTTGATGCATGAAAGCAGTGATTGGTCTTAACTTCATTACCATAGCATTTTCAAGTCTCTGTCTCTTGCACTTGCTAGCACCTGCTCAGATTAGAATCTCAAAATAAAAAGTAAAACTAATCTTCAACTGGATAAACACATGGATCAGAGGTCCATCAGCGGCTATTGGAACAAGGTATAGATGGTTGCTGCTGAAGGGTTACAGAATTCAGTTTCCCACTGTGGTGAAACGGGTGCCCACCCTCAGCCCTGGGGGACTGAGTAGCCGGTTTGTGGCTTGTGAGCCCCGCTTCACCTTCCCACCTCCCTGGTGGGTTCCTGTACTTTTCAGTAGCTGCCACCACTCACTGACTTCTCTATGCTTTTCTTGAGGGACAGTGAGACCCCTCTAGCTGACTCCTGGGGTTTGGAGATGAAAACCCCTAACTTTGGGTTTCTCCTGGAGGGTTGGCATTTGTATATTTTTAGGCTTTTCCCCTCCCAGGACCCTTCTTAAGGCACTGGTAGTGGGCAGAGTGGGGGAGAGTCCGTAGTCAGAGCACAAGACACGGGTTTTATACAAAGAACAAAGATTTTATTGACTATTTACAAGTAACAGGATTTTAAACACAAAAAGGCACTTTAAATCAAACACAGAAAGGAAAACACCACCAGCGGGCACAAATAAAATAAGACAAAATGCAGTTCCTTTGTCCCTGAACTGATCCCTATACTTATTTTCCCTGGGGATGAAGTTCAGTTACCAACCTGGCAGCCTGGCAGGAGCCTTCTACAGGTAGTTCTGGATCCCTCTGAAGATTCCTTCCGACTGCTGCCTTCCCTGATCCCCAAGGCCTGTGGGCAATCTGCCACAAGAGCCTCCTGGCTTCTCTGAGGGTTGCAGGACAACTCCCCCCGCCCAGGCTAGTTAGAGCATTTATATTTTCTGACTCCGCCCCCTGGCTTTCCTACACTTTTTGGCCATAGAGGCATCTGGGATTTGTAGGCATACCCTGGAATTTTGCCCTACTTCCCAGGGTAGGTGGCCATTTTAACTAAACTAAACAACCTAAACTAAAGAAAACACAAGATGGAGTCTATTCTGTCACATCCAACAAGCCAACCCTATAGCACAACATCATTTTCCAATCCATACATTTTCAAAAGTTTATAAACTCCCAAAATTGCCGAAAGGATTCAAAATATTTTTCTCCAAGACACAAGCAATTAGGAGGCTTGAAAATGATGCAAAAGCATAGGTTAATAATTAACTATAATTTCTCATCTAATAATTCCAGCAGCAGCAAACACCAGGCTCCCATTCAACAATCAATACTAGCTATTTAAAAGAGCCAACTGCCAAAACATGTTATATAAAATAAATATGTAAAAATTTGATTAGATTCTGCAGTGGCTTTAGAACAATTAATCTACTATTAATGCATGAAGCAGTATTGTTTGGATTTATTGGCATGACAATTGCCACCATCAATATTTCTTTTCATATCCCAGAAGTTCTGAGAAAGGGGTTGCAAGTGCATGCTGCAGGCACCGACAGGGCTCTGTGAAGTGTGAAAGATAGACTTCCCTGCCTGGGAGAGTGAGGCTAGTGCCAGTCACATATGCTTCTCTGTTAAAGCCAAGGAGGAGGGAAGGAATGGAAGGGACTTGGGAGAGCTTGCTTGCCTGGTCTATCTGCCCCAGCCGCCCCCCCCCACTGATTAAAGTGCAGCACGTACCACTACTGACCTGACCCTTGAGCTGGGGAAGGCTTTGCAGCTGGTTGTTGACTCTGGGCTGCTGGCTCTGGAGTCCTGTACTCTGAATAGTGGCACCAGGGACCTAGAAGGGGCAGGGCTTGTCACTCCAACCCCTGCATAGTCTCATCAGGGCTGCCCTGAAGGCAATTGGAGCAATTTGGCCAAATTGGGCCCTGTGGGCCTCTCCTAAGAGGGCCCCCACACCAGGGCAATCTAGATGGATTTTATTTACATCTCTAAGATTCTGCAGACTTTGGCTGTGAACTGGGGTCCCACAAAAATTTTTCCAGTTGAGTCCCAGAGTTTCAAATTGGGCCCCACTGGCTGGCCCTGAGTCTCATAGTTGCTGGGCCCAAGTTCTCCTGCCCTTGCATGAAGTCTTGGGTTTGCAATTTTGGGAGAGGGAAGACTGCCTGCTGGGGGGGGGGGCAGGGCTGTGGAGGCCCCCTATATTTAGAGGCCCTAGGCTTCAGCCTATTTAGCCTATACATAAATCCGGCACTGGGTGGGGTGAATTCAATCTTGCTTGGTCTCCTGGTTCCCATGGTCTACCAATATGTTTTAAATGTACAAAGCGAGATGGCATGTTCAACATCTCTTAGCAACTAATTTATGTTAAACAATTATGAACTTGCACTCTTGAAGAACAGTTTTACTGGATTAGAAGAGGGGCCATCTACCCTACCAATTCTTTACTAAATTTCCATAAGCCAGCAGATGATAGTTGGTGCCCCAGAAACTGGTCAAAGATCCACTGGTGGGTTGCAGTATGTAGTCTGCCTAATAATGGCTTAAGATCTATAAAGTTAGAACTGGACATTGATTTGTTTTGTATGAAGTAGCTCTAAATGGGATGTGAATTGCAGGCTGTACCAACCTTCTCTAATTGCACAGGAAATTAATTCAAACCAACACAGCCAATAAAAAGCAAGGCCAAGTTGGCCGATGTGTTAAGAACCTATTCCAAGAAGTTTCTTATTGTGATTCACAGGTCATTCAATGTATGGCTGAAAGTTAGGGAAGAGATCTATTGTTCTGGGAAAGTACATTTCTGACATATATGAAAACAAGTAACTAAATATTTTAATATTAAAAATGCAAAGCATGTTAAGGCAAAAATTCACTCTGAGAGGGCTTTTTGCTGATCTGAGATGAGGCAGAAAAATACTGAAAGGGTTTTTTTTTGGACTAGTGCTACACTCTTCTGAAAAAATTTTTGGACAACACACGTTTCTCACTTTTACATATATGGAGATTAAAGAACTGTTTGGGGTATTTGAAATGCATTTGATTAGGTGGGTTTTTTAAAAAGGAATGTTGGTCAGCTGTGTGTGATTAAATAGTTTTGAAAGGAATGCAGGTCAGCTACAGAACACCATGTTACAAAGAGGGGGGCTGGCTTGCAGAATGCACTCTGGGTGTGTGTGGGGGGGTGTATGAAAAGCAAACGTATTTTATAATTGTTTGAGCTATAAATATACTCTGTATTTCAGTGTTGCCAGTTGTGTAAGTGCCTGCCAAGTGTGTGTGAGTGGGTGTGTTTTAATATGTTACATGTGCTACTACTACCCTCAGAGCCAATACAGATGGTTTTGGACCCATGTTTTTACTTCTCAGTGGGGATTCTGAAATCTATCAGAATAGGTATCTGCAGGGATAATAATTCATTGCTATGCAAATTGTTTTGCTTATAAATGGACCATATTTATGCAGTGTATTCTGGAGTTTTCACATCTTCCAACAATCCCAAGCATCTCATATTTCATATGACCAGACACCAGCTTTTGCTTACATGGACAGATATGTCACTGTCTTATCTCTTCATTCATTGACCACTGAAAGAAAGACTCTGAAGTGGAAACCCTGCAATCTATTACTTAATTATTCAAGATTCTTAGTGATCTGGATTTATTGTGTGTTTTCTTGGTCATGCTAACCTCATTAAATATCACTGCTCCTTATCCAAACTCCTGATTACCCAAGTGCTTCGGATGTCACCTAGGCCCTTTAGATATATGTGGTTGTTTGCCAAGATCAGCTTTTGCAACACATGGAAATTCAGTAATAGTGATGTTGAAAAGTCAGTGGAGAGAGGAAATTAGAGGACTATTGCTGGAAGCAGAGAATGCCATTTTATGAATGCATTTTAGTACCATGCTGTGTTTAGTATGCAAGCATAAACAGAGGAAGTTCCTTTGTTCCATTGACCATTATTGTCCACCAAATCACTTTTTTCTACAATCAGTAAGAACCTTTATATGACAGTGGGCATTAAGTTAATTCCTAGGAATTAAATTCCCAATTTACATCGCTCAAATGATCTATTACATCCTTTAGATAATAAAAACTGGAAAAATCAAAACAATAGTAATCATAAATAATACATTTTATGTTTACAAACACTGCAATGTGAGATAAATTGTGCTACTCCACATTTATTTTGCAGATTCATTCCTTGGGTCTTTTAAAAATATGCTTGTAATTAACCTTAAGGCTCATTGAAGTATATACATAATTCTTATCAGATTTTGTCTTGCAGTGCCATTTAGAAAGATGCCAGAAATGCCATTCCTTTTTTAAATGTCCATTTCTAGCTCATAAGGGACTGAACATCCTGAAGGCCCGTTCTGTCATGGACCAAAATACAGACTACTCATAAGGCAAAGACTCAGAGGAGGTGGTAGCTGGGCAGCTGCTAACATCACAGATGGAGGCAACGGAGACACCTCCAGAAGCCTCTTTTAATGTGCAGGAGGAACACTCAGCCTCTGAGGAGGAACACCCAGACTCTGAAGGAGCCCATTCATCATGCCTTCTGTCTCAGACTTGGATCCTGTACCCTCCACCCTGGATCCTGCTGCTGAACAAGAGCTCTTGCCCCAGTCTCCCCATCAAGCCTCTCAGAGCCCAGAACCAACTCAGCCCTCCAACAGTACCCAGGAACTAGGGTTGCCAGTCCTCATGCTCTGGCAGGAGGCCCCCGCTACTCCAATTGGTGGCAGGAGAAAAATATTCCAAAAACTGCTGGCATCCTTTTGGATACAGCCTGTAACTAATGGGCATGCACCTTTAACTACTGGCAGCTTGCTCCTAGAGGGGAATGGCCTACATCTCCACTTCCGTGAAAGTGTATTTAAGGCGTAGTTTCACCTTCAGCCTTTGCTGGAATAATGTCCATGATACTCTGTTAGCTCCAGCAACATTAATTTGTTTTCTGCCTTGATTCCTGTGTTGGAATATCGAATGTCTATAGTGCAGCCTTATGAAGAAGAGCTGAAGATCACCCTACAGGGGGGCAGCTATGAAGCTGCTAGACAGTTAAGGTTTTCTCTCTTTTGTGTTCTATAACAGTTTGTTCTTCTTTATGTAACCTTCTGATTTTTCTCTAAACAGTCAGTGTTCCACTTCCTTGCATATTTAAACTCTGCCAACATCCTGGACCTCAGCCGAAACCAGGACACATTCTGATTTAACTTTTTTCTTCTGCATAATACACTTTGAAAGGGGGTAGGTTCTTAATCCAATGAACCACATTCGGCCTATCTTCGCACATGCATTCCTGCAATAACATATTGTAGAAAATCACCCATGGGCCAATTTTTTCTTCCATGAAGAAGTGGAGAACTTGCTCAGGAAAAACCTTGGCAAATTGCTTCTGTTCAATGGGCCTTAAATTGCCTACCTATGAAGGCACATGTGGAAAAATATGTTGGAATACATAATCTGTATGAAGGTTGCAGAATTTATCCATAAGCAGTAGTGAGAAGAAGTTTTGTACTGTGACCTAATGTATATAATGTATTTCCCCCACAGATGAAAATGTTGCACTGAGTAAGTACAGACCCTGAATTATCTTAGTTTTCCCCAGCTTGTTTCTCTATTAGAGTTGCCAGCCTCCAGGAGGTGGCTGGGGAGCTTCCCCTATTACAGCTAATCCCCAGGTGACAGAGATCAGTTCCCCTGGAGAAAGTGACCACTTTGGAAGGAGGACTCCGTGGCATTACACCCCTTTGAAGTCCATCCCCTCCCCAAACCCTGCCCTCCTCAGGCTCCATCCCCAAAATCTCCAGGAATTTCCCAACCCTATTCTCTATTCAATATTTCTATACAACAAACAATACATTACCCAGTTTAAACCACATCATTAGGGCTGCCAAATCCCCCCGGGGGGCAGATTTTCCCCCGCTTTGGAGGCCCAATTTCCGCCCCCGTGGAATCGGGCCCCGGGGGAAACCCCACCCCCACATGCACGTCACCCGGACGTGACGTCGCACGCTGGGGGCGGGGCCACAGCCATTTGAGGGGGGAACTCTATGTTTTCCCAGCGTGCCCGGCGTCATGATGTCACATCCGGGGGACGTAGATGCGGCGCGCACGTGCGCACCGGGAGCTGCCCAGGAGTCCCCTGCCAAGGAGGTGAGTGCCATTTGGCAACCCTACACATCATCAATACCAAGTCTTATTTAAATGAATAGGATTTTTTTTTCTAGTTCAGGATTGTAGCATCTGATTTAGAATGGAATGCAGATCTAGAGGTAGAGTGTATTTATGGACTCCATGCCATTAGATTAAGAGAACAAAGACAACAATTCCATTTGAAAAAGAACATAACTATAAAACTACTGGAAGTTTGAGCCTGAAGTCATTTTTTTCTCCTTTACATTATGGCAAACTGTACCATGAAAGCACTGAAAAATAAATCTACCATTCTGGAGTAATGAAACTGCTGCATCTGAAGAGAACCAGGAGATTAAACTCCTGGGACTGTAATAAAAATGAATTATATTTTGTGCCATGGTCTGCCTTGGCCACACAGGTTTCATTTTTGTGCTGTTTTCATTTGATATTATAGTCACGGAATCTGACTATCATCATTCAGACAATCACTAATCATTGGCACCAAAGAGGGGGAGTTATCTGAGTCAAAGTGGCAAGGTGAGGCTCCAGATTAGGAGAGAGGAGATTGGGAACACTAGGATAATTATCAGTCTGGAGCATACATTATGGATTTTGCATTTGCATTCATCAAGAGATAGCTATGTCTGATGTCTAGGGAAAGGAAGCAGGAATCAGTTCTAACTAAACTTAAATACAGATTTGAGTTTGTAAGATACATGAGTCTGAATATACAGCAGCCATGATTTAGTGATCCTTTAAATGCCTGCATATGCAACAGGGGGGGTTAGTTTCTCTTTCTAAATAGAAAAAAGAATACTATATTCAAGCTCTCAAAAGTCTCTCACATTTCCATCGACACAGCTTCAGCAGTTGTGTAGTGTTGCAAAAAAGCATATTTCAGTGAAATATCTTAATTATAACAAAATGTATTTATTTATTTAATGCTCTTATATACCAGATTATTTTTTTGGGGGGAACCCTATATATATATAAATTTCCCCCCTATATATATATATACACACACATACACACACACACACACACACATATATATATACACACACATATACATATATATATACATACATATATATACACACACATATACATATTATGCTTGCAAAACATATATACACATATACAAATTATGCTTGCAAAACATGGGATAACTCACTCTTAAGTACAGACAGTATTGAGAGTAGTTACGGACAAGGTAATATGAGCCCTGTAAATCAACATCATGCATATTTAAACTTAGCTGCAGCAAACTACAGAGATGAGGCCCTGCTAGAGTTGCCCTGGTTGCAACCCAGAGATTGACTCTGCAGCTTTAAAGC
This sequence comes from Gekko japonicus, assembly GCF_001447785.1. Lineage (NCBI taxonomy): Eukaryota > Metazoa > Chordata > Lepidosauria > Squamata > Gekkonidae > Gekko > Gekko japonicus. The sequence goes on along the minus strand of NW_015165865.1, from coordinate 105,027 downwards.
AGTTGGAAAGGAAGCTGGTGCAGCTGGTTCCTTCCACAATCCTTTTGTGTCTCTCCCTCCCTCCTCCCCCCTCCCCTTGGCTGTCGTGACCAAGACTTCAGGTTTAGGGATATAAACTGGATCTGTGCTGCTCATACAATGGCTCTCCATTCTCCTTGCTGTGACCTCCTCTGGCAGACAGGGCTAATTGTACAGCATGCAGTTTGGATCTTACACTACATTTACTGTACAACTGTGAGGCCTGAGCTGTGACACAGTAAATATTGCTTAAGTTGTGTGTGGTTAAGCACTCACAACTTTATAAATTCGCTTCACCATATGATGAATTCTGCATGGATCCAACTATTCACATTAATAATGTGAGGGGAAAAAAAGATGAGGGTAGTTCCACACTTGAATTCTTCTCTGAAGCATTGCTGGTGTGGTTGTAACATTAGCTGCATCCAGAATTACATTGCAGGATTCACACAACTTTGGATATGGCATCCTTTTCATTGCTCTTATGCTAGATTTTCCCACCCATATGGAGAGAAGGGTGTGACTCTATCCCTCTTTTACTGGACATTAACAGGGTTCCTCACAGCTCCCTTCATGGATTTGTTTTTGAGAAACTGCAAGATAATAAATCTACTGGTACTGAGTCTTTGCTCTTATAGCACCAATTCATTAAGGCACCATTTTTTAAAAAAAATGTGATGAGAGAAACAGCAACAGAAGCTTGAGCCAGTTCAAATAAGGAGGTGTACATCTGCTGAAAAATGGAGAACTTGCCTCTTAACACACACACACACCAATTCATGTCACAGCATCCATCTCAGGGCATTTTCAAATAACAAAAGACCATCCACACTCATATGAATGCATTTTTATTCCACACAACCACAAATATGAGCCAACAGAAAACATGAGCCTGCAACTCTGAAAAAATGGGAAAATATCAGTATGCTCATGATTTCTCATGGAACCTCTTGTATATGAATGACTGATGGCAATTCTGCCACACTTGCCCAGACTGGAACCAACCTGAAAGTTCTACAGTAAATGAGAAACACCCGGAAAGAAAAGTTGTGTTATACTATATTATATTAAAATGTGTTATAGTTGCCAGTGGTGACAGGGAAGATTGGCCATCAAAAATCTAAGATTAACATTTTCCAAAGGGCATGGTGCCCTCTTCTCACCTCACCCCACTTCCTCTGTGCTAAAAACTACACAAGCTGGCACATAATAGTCTTTCTTCAACTCAGATTTTTCTTACAAGTTCAAACTCAGTTATCCAAAAGAACTACACTGCACCAAACATGTTGTGTTACTTCAACAGCCTGTCACTATTTCAAAATTCATAATAATACTTCTGGTTTTTTTAGGCAGCTAATATCTACACACTGAAACTGATGGTAGCAGCTGGATAGACAGTTGGATAAAACTAAAAATAAAGCTTAGCCTTCACCCATGAATGTCAACAGGAAACTATCAATGGGCTCAGTAGACACGTAATATTGTCTCAAAGAATTTGCTGGCAGCAAGCAAAGATGTAGCAGCTAATTTTTTTAATCCCTTGTTTTAGGGATTTTGCCTTCTTCCATTGTCAACGTCTACCAGGCCCTGAATATAACACAAAATCAAAAAACAAAAGCACCACTATTCTAGTCAATAAGCTCCTTTTCATTCAGTGGAACAGTAGAAAATGATTCTGTTGGTAAATATAATAAAATGTTCTAAATATTCCAGTCATCTTTACCTAAGAAGTGATTTGCACTATACAGGTAACTTGCATGACCAGTGTGGGCAAGGGCTTGCCTATGTTGATATCCAGCTCCTTCAGTTCATGCTATCCTGGCCATTTTTATGCACAGCCATGTGTTCAATTGGACTTGTGACATACCACCTTTATCCCACAATTGGGTTGCTTTCTGGCAGCCTGTTTTTCCATACAGGTGCCATATGCTGAAATCGTAGTAAGAATAGATATACCCTGTCACCCGACCACAATTGCTGCCCTGCATCCCTGCTTGTCTTTTAGCATCCCACAGTAAAAAAAATAAACAATAAACAAAGCTGTGCATAATAGAAGAAGCTGAGAGTAACAGAAGCTAATAAATACAATATTGTAATATATATAAGGACATGAATAAGAATATTAAATCACGAATAACAAAGCCATCAAATACAACAAGCACAAGAATAATACATAGATGCTAAGAAGCAGAGCAGTGGCGCAGGGAGCAAAAGCACCTGCCTTAACATCTAACGAACAGCTTGTAGGCTGTTCGATACCCACCGTGGCCAGGGTGAGCACCCGGTCCTAGTCCCAGCTCCCGCCCACCCAGCGGTTCGAAAGTCATAACAACTTACGAGTAGATAAATGGGTACCTGCCTTAGAAGGCAGGGAGCACCCTCCTCCATTGGGAGGTGAGGTGGGAACCTCAGCAGCGACGGTTCAGTGAGCAGTGGCGGCAGCAGCGGAGTGGCGTGTAATGGCGGCGGTAGTCGAGGCGATGAGCAGAAGAAAAGAAGACACGACATCTAGCGGTGAACCAGCGGCGAAGGCAGAGCCCGGAAGGCGTGAGGACGCTTGGCGGAGGCGCGGCGGAGCCAGCGCCGCGCCGATGCGATCAGCACGACGAATGGGCCCACCAACTCAAAAAGATCTCCCGAGGAGCCTGAAGAGAGCGGAGGGAAGATGCCG
>NW_015165865.1:91801-101694 GCF_001447785.1 Gekko japonicus | reverse complement strand
GTTTAGTCGTGCCGGCCACATGACCCTAGAGTTGGATTTAACTGGCTTTCAAGCAAGGGAACCTTTACCTTTACCTTTATAACACCTGGGTTTCATCTGTTGGAACAGGGCTGGAAGGTGCTGGTCGCTCTGCATCAGGCTGTCAGTTGTGAACTCTGACAAGCCTGCAGTTCATCTTCTTGCTTGTCAGCTTCTGCTGCTTCAGAGCTGGCTACACAGGACTCCTCTCCTCCTGAGGAGTCCTTCTCTCCTGACTGACCCATGACAACCTCATTTATCTGTTACAATCATATCCCTCCTCTCTTCCATGGATTTCATGATTGCCTGCATAGCTTCCTATGAGGTCTCCCATCCATGCTGTAATCAAGCTTATATGGTTTAATTTCAGCAAAGTTGTTGCTGTATATGCTTTTCAACCATCCATGGCACTTTGTGTGTGTGTGTGTGTGTGTATAAATGGAGCAAGAAAGAATATGACTTTAGGATTGCTACTGGAACCCCTGGAATATAGGTTTGCAGAAGGCTTCCATGCCCTTTAGTCTGATTTGGCATGACTGGGTAAAGTAATCAATTATTGGGGGGGGGGCTACTACTTAATTACAGAATGTTTTCAAATAACAACCAAATGACATACAGAGAAGAAACAGAAACAAAAAGAGACCACTACCAGATGGGGGGAAAAACGCAACTAGAAAGCAGAGGAGAAGGGAAGCAGCTGTGTCCACTAAGCAAAAACAGTTTTTGGATCAGCTCCCACCGAATTCAGAGGCAGAATTCTTGAAAAAAGCTGGACTGGATTAGGACTTGAGATGGGAAAAGGTACAAAATCCAGGAAGCTGACCTTGGCGTGCCTTTTCCCTAAGCCTGCTCAACCATGGCAACCCTGGTTTTAAAAACTCAGACAGAGGCAAAAATGAGAACCACAAGGGTGCTAAATTAATAATATAATCCTAAGGGAAGGAGGGGGTAAAGCAATTTGTAGCATGTATGTCCACATCCACATCCCTCTGTAACTAGAAAAGCAAGAGATTTCAAACCCTAAAAATAAAATTTACTCCCCCTCCCCAGCAAAGTGGCATGCTTCCAGTTCACAAATCTGCAGCTGTAATTCAGTAACAAAACACACTGGCATTTACTATTTTAGGGCTCAATAAGATGTCAAGTAAATCTTCCATCACAAAGCAGAGAATTCTGTTGTGTTTCAAGCTCTTTATATTTTATATATAGGATCACCACAGACTGTGACTGCAGCCATGAAATTAAAAGACGCCTGCTCCTTGGGAGGAAAGCGATGGCGAACCTAAACAGCATGATAAAAAGTAGAGACATCACCCTGCCAACAAAAGTCCGCATGGTCAAAGCAATGGTATTCCCAGTAGTCATGTATGGCTGCGAGAGTTGGACTATAAGGAAGGCCGAGCGCCGAAGAATAGATTCTTTTGAACTATGGTGCTGGAGAAGACTCTTGAGAGTCCCTTGGACTGCAAAAAGATCAAATCAGTCAGTCCTAAAAGAAATCAACCCTGACTGTTCCCTGGAAGGCCAGATAATGAAACTGAAGCTCAAATACTTTGGCCACCAAATGAGAAGGGAGCACTCACTGGAGAAGACCCTGATGCTGGGAAAGATTGAAGGTCAAAGAAGACGGCGACGGCAAAGGATGAGATGGTTAGACAGTGTCATCGATGCAACGAACATGAAATTGAGCAAACTTCGGAGGACGGCGGAAGACAGGAGGGCCTGGCGGGAGATGACCCATGGGGTCGCGAAGAGTCGGACTCGACTATGCGACTGAACAACAAAAAACAAGGTTATGTTTGTTTGTTTAAAAAAGAGGTGCTGGAACTCTCAAGAGGGAAATAAAGTTTTCACTCTGTATACTGAAAACTCATGAACTTTTAAACATTTTAAAAATAATTTTGTGGAAGAGGTTCCAGAACTCTGTTCCGGCATGTACCCCCCAGGAAAAATGCCCTGATAGTCAGTATTAACATGTCCATATAAAAGGTTTCCTGTCCTCCTATTTCTGCTTCTCTTTCTCTTGTGTATAATAGAATTCAAATAATTTCAAAAAGAATGTGAAAAATTATAATGACCTTTCTTTCATATGTTCTTTAAACTTACCATCTCAGAGTGGCATTAGCCATATCAATATGCATGAATGCAGTGAAGTGCATACAGGCTACTATTCAAGGTAGATTATAGTGGACAGGGCAGGGTTGAGCTCCCTTTACCCACATGCTGCGGTGGCTGAGTGGACACTGCATTTCCCTAGACTGTTGGTCTTGGGGGGCTTTAATGTCCATGCAGAGACTTCCTTACTTGGTACAGCCTCAGTCTTCATGTCTGCCGTTACAATGTCAGGACTCTCCCAGGTTGTATTGACCCCCACACATGAAGCGGGCCTCATGCTAGATCTGATCTTTTGCACAGGGATTGGTCTGAATAGCACAGCTGTTTGTGAATCAGTGCCATGGTCAGACCACTTCCTCATAAGGGTCAGTTTTGAGGTGGCCATTCCCCCCTATGGGAGCGATGAGTGTATTTATGCTCACCTATGGAGACTAATGGATCCTGATCGGTTTCCAAAATGCTCTGTGGGATTTATCTGGACCTGCTGGCAGTTCCCTCGATGAGCTGACTGATACTTGGAATAGGTCTTCAGGAAGCTGTCAATTGGATTGCTCTCTGATGCCCTCTGCACCCTCGTGTCCCTGTGGCTTCTTGGTATAATGAGAGTCTAAGAGATTTTAAGAGGTTGCTCAGATGGCTAGAATAGAATTGGCAATGAACTCGACACAAAGCTGTGAGAACACTATATAGACTCCAACTGAGAGTCTTTGAGGTGGCAGTGAAAGTGGTGAAAAGAGATTATTTAGCTGCCTCCATTGTGTCTGCTAGCTTGCAACCAGGTCAATTATTCAGATTAGTTCGACAGCTGACCACCACTATGGTGTGTCCTGAAACTGATACTGATTTGGCTCTCAGCTGAGATTTATTTTTTACAGATAAAGTCTCTAAGCTCCGCCTGGAGTTGGCTGCTGAACTTGATAACGGTAGTGGGATAGGGGCTCTGCTTGCACCATCTGGTTCTGTTTTGGACTGTTTTGGCCTGCTCACCATTGTGGATATTGACAGGATCTTGACATCTGTGAAGCCAACTACCTGCTCCTTGGATTTTTGTCCTTCGTGGCTGAAAAACCATGCCACGAAGTGGTAAGTGGCTCTTTGAGACAGATTATTAATTTGTCTCTTTCACAGAGCTGTTTCCCTAGCTCCCTTAAGGAGACAGTTATTAGACCTTTGTTGAAGAAACTGTCCTTAGATAAAAAGGAGCTGGCCAATTACTACCCAGTGTCCAATTGACCTTTTCTGGGGAAAGTAATTGAGTGAGCAGTGGTTGAGAAGCTCCAGGTTTTCCTAGACATCTGTCCTGGCCCTGGGCCCTTTTCAGGCTTCAGGCCTGGCTTTGGGACTGAGACAGCACCAATTGCTTTGGTTGATGATCTCTATTTACATCTGGATAAAGGCATGCCAGTGCTGTTGATCCTTCTGGATCTATCAGTGGCCTTCGATACAGTTGACCATGTGATTGTAATTGACTGCCTTGCCTCCCCCGGGGGTAAGGCACACCGCCCTTAGTTGGTTCTTCCCATTCCGCCAGGGATGCTCTCAGAGGGTTGCTATTGGGGAGAAGAGGTCTTCCTGATGAGGCCTGGAACGTGGGTTCCCAAAGGGTTTGATCCACTATCTGATGTTATTTAATATATATATGCACCCTCTTGCCGAGATCATTGGGAGGTTTGGAGTTGGGTGCCATCAATATGCTATGTCAATCAGCTCTTCCTCCTGCTGACCTGCTGAATAAGCAGCTGGCGGCTGGACCCTCAGCACTATCCCAGTGCCTGGATGTGGTAGTCCAATTGTTAAGGGGAAGCTGGCTGAAGTTGAATCCATCCAAGATGGAGGTCATGTGGCTGTGAAAGATTGAGATGCTAGCTGAAGGGTCACTCCCAGGGCCAGCCCGAGGGGTTTGTGTGCTTTAGGTGAGGACACCTCGTGGTGCCCCCCTCAGATGCCAACCACCCGGTGGGGCCTGGAGACCTCCCAGCTGGCCGCCGGGGGGGGGGGAGAGACAGAGTGACGTCATGTCCTGGGGCCAGGAGAGAGCACCTGCTGCTCTGGGCCTGGCCCGCAGGAGGAGGAGGGAGGAGGGGCCAGCAGGCAGGAGCATGCGCCGCCCCCCCAAGCCCGGCCGGTTGCCTCCGTGCACGCTCCCTACTCCCCCCCTGGTGGCAGCCTGAAGAGGAGGAGAAGCGCCTGGCCGTGCCCTCCCCATCCCCGCAGGCAGGCCGGCTTCCTTCGCAGGCGCCTTCCCCAGCCAGGCGGGGTGTGAGGCGAGCTCCGCGCTGGGCCTCCACCTGGGACTGCCAAGCCGGTTCTCTTCGTGCCAGCTGGCGGAGAGGAGGGAGCGCAGGGAGCCCCACCGCCGGGGCCTGGAGAGAATGCCTGCTGCCCTGGGCCTGGCCCGCAGGAGGAGGAGGGAGGGGGCAGGCAGGCAGGCAGGAACGCACGCCGCCCCCCCGAGCCAGGCCGGTCACCTCTGTGCGCGCTCCCTACTTCCCTACCCGTGGCAGCCTGAAGAGGTGGAGAAGCGCCCGGCCGTGCTCCCCATCCCTGCAGGTAGGCCAGCCTGGCCAGGGGCTCCGCACTCCCCTCCCTCCCTCCCTCCCTGGGGAGCCCCCAGCCAGTGGCCACCCGAGTCGGCTTCCTGGGGAGCCAAGGAATTTCAGCCCCAGCTGAGCGGAGCCGGCCTGCGCCGGAGGAGAGGGGCGGGGGAAACCGACGTGTGCTCGGCAGGGATGGTGGGGACCTTTGGGGGCGGCGGCAGGGCCTGTGGAATGCACCCTTGGATGACACCCATGCCCTGCCAGACTTGCTTAGTTTCCACAGGGCATGCAAGGCCAAAGCGTTTAGTTTGGCCTTTGGAGGGTAACCACATGTTTGGGCTGTGTTTATTAGTGGTATGGTGCCAGCCACATATTTTAATGTTAATATTTTATATTTTAAGAACATAAGAACACAAGAGAAGCGAATGTTGTCAGTCCAACACGGTCACATAGTGGCTAAAAATACCAGGTGCCATCAGGAGGTCCATAAGTGTTGTTTTTACATTATTGGTTTTAATATTGGAAGTTGCCACAAGACCTTTTGGGTGAGTGGCTACTAAAAATTCTAATAAACAAACAAACAAATAAATAAATATAAAAATTACAGTAGGGATGTGTGTTTAGGTGCTTCTGATTCAAATATATACCCCAAACATACCTTATTGGTATGTTTCAGATATCTGGGTATCTGGAGTGATAAAATTCTGACCCAGGATTCTCAGAATATTGATATCGGGGTCTAGAATATTTCCAGAAATATTTGGGAATATCCTGATCCAGGGTTTTAAGTCTCCCAGCACTGTTCTTCTGTTTAGCACTTTTCCCAGGCAATGGGAAGCAGGGGGCAGAGAGGCAGCTTTTCCAGGCAATAGGATTACAGGTTAGAGGGACCACTAGAATTGTCTGTCTAATCATGATGATTGTCTCATAGCCCTCCATGGCTCTTTGAACATGGGCAAAGATGATAGAAAGCAGGCCTGGCTGCAGCTTGCCTCCATTTCAGGGCTAGATATTTTGGTCTGTGCCACTGCAGTTCTGGTCTGTCTGTGTCTTTGATTAATTCTTTTGTGTGCTTGGGAAGACCTTCTGGACATCTTCAGGACTGGTTTGCCCACAGTGGACTTTGTTTTTTAAAATATAATTTAAAATATTATTTCAAGTTTTTCTGTGTTGTTTTTTGTTGTTGTTGTTTTTGCCTGAGAGGGTGTAGTGTATGGGGAGAAGCCTTTGTTTTCTTTCTTGTTCTTTTAAAAAATAGTTTCCTTTGGTTTGGTTTTGTGCTATTTTTAAAAGGGGTTGAAAGGTTTGTGGTATTTTATAGTGTTCTCTTTTCTTGGCTTGGTTTAGAATTTTCAGCAGCTTTGCATTTTAATTTTTAAAGAAGTTGTGCTGGAGTAGAGAAATTTTCTCATTTGTTACTGTTTTTTAAAGTTTATCTTTTGGAATTCTTTTGCTTCTAGTTTTATAGTTGTTCTGCAATAGCTGCTTTAAAGATTTTTCTGGGTTGTTGTGATGGACTGCACTTTTTAAGAAGCTTAGAAGTGCTGTATCAACAACTAAAAAGCTGTGAAGATTTAATTCTTCACAGAGCCAGAGAGCCTAAAGTGACAGACTGCTCCAGGCAATCTGATTGGTTGGCATCAGCTGAGCAGAAAAAAAAAAGTCTTGAGAGAGCTGGATGCTGAGGAAAAGTCAGTCAGGTTCCTGCCTTTACTGAGAAGAGATGTATACTGAGACCGTCTATGAAGAGCACTGTCAAAAAAGGGGTTAGTGCTGACCAGGGGTCATTTCCTGCAGGAGCGCACAGGAGCAGAGCTCCAGCAGTAAAAAGCCCAGGAGAAAGGGAACATGCAACAAGCCCCACCCCCTGCTTCCAGCAGCCCTCAGTCAGAGCAAGAAGCAGCCAGGTAAGTTGCAGAGCTCCCCCGGTCCAAAACAGTCCAGTGGCAACTTTAAGACCAAGTTTATTCAGGTACAAGCTCTCCCTCCTCTGCGAGGACAGATCTCCAATAGCTAGCAATCCAAAACAGTCCAGTGGTGCCTTCCGACACACTTCCGGTGGTGTCAGGGGGTGTGACATATGCAAATAAGTTATGCTAATGTGTCATGCTAATGAGCTTCTGCACCTCTTTTTCTACAAAATGACCCCTGGTGCTGACAGAATCAAATTTCTACCTTAGATTCATAGAATCACAGAGTTGGAAGGGATCTCTGGGGTCATCTAGTCCAACCCCCTACACAATGCAGGAAATTCACAAATACCTCCCCCCTCCACACCCACAGTGACTGCTGTTCCACGCCCCTTAACTGAATGCATTCTGAATTCAGCAGTGGCTGAGAGCAGTTTGAACACAGACAGGAGTACTGGGGGGAAAGTTTGGCAAGGAAGTGGGTAGTAGAGAAGACTCCCATTCAGGCCAAAGGAAAGGGGACAGATGTTCTAGAGAGAGAAGATTCCTTATCCAGTCAAACAGGGAGATTTATTGCTGAGAAGTGCAGAGATTCCTGGTCTGGTATGATTAGGAACTGCCTGTAGAGACCTTAAAAGTCAGTCAAACACTCAAGAAGAGTACTGGTGTTTTGAAAGAGAAGGGGTACCAGCCGTCTGGGCACCAAAAAAGAGTAATTGATTATAGAGATAGAGTGTTTGGGGAAACACTGGAACAAAAGCCTCTCAACATAAAGATCTAAGTAGCTGTGAATAATTTGAGAACCTCTCATTAACCTGATATATAAGAACAAAAGACTGTGCTGGGAATAGTTTTACCTCAGTAATTTCAACCCCTGATTTCACCTGACCTTTCCCTTTGATGTTAAAATAAAACCATTTGTTATTTTTGAATTTTGAAAGCATCTCAAGTACTATTTTCAAGTATTTTAGTTAAAGGGCAATCCTATCCCTTCCCTCAAGTTCCTGAGCTGAGCAAATAGCCAAAATATACCTTCCTGACAGGTAGGGGCAGACAAGGTTCCTTCAAGGAAAGAATAAACATGTTATCAGGGCTGCTCAGTCAGTGAAGGGAAATTGAAACAGAAGGAAAATCTTGCCTCTGAGAGAGGGAAGTGGATGGGGTCCATCATAATTTTTAAAGAGGTTGTGCTGGGGTAGAGAAATTTTTTCAGTTGTTACTTTTTTAAGTTTATCTTTTTATATTATTTTGCTTCTAGTTTTATAGTTGTTTTGCTATAGCTGCTTTAAAGATTTTTCTGGATTCTTTTGGGAGAGTGGTTTTGTGGAGTTTTGGAATGTTTCTATTGGTTTTTAAAAAATATGATAGTTGCAGCAGGTTTTGAATGAAATTTCAGATTTGGTTTGAATAACAGTTAACTGTAGGTGAAGCCTTACATATTTTTAAGAACACCAAATAAATTTCAGCTTAGGGCTCAATGTACTGGGAGGGAAAGTAGGCTTCAGTTAGACTTCCAAAATAATAAGCCAGGTGTATTTTTTTAATGGAGTATTCGGTTAGGACAGGTTAACCTGGACTTCAAAACTATTGAAGCCAGGGGGGTTAAAAATAAAATTTAAGCTGACCTTTTAGTCTTTCAAAAAGAATGAAGGGGTTCCAGAAAGACTAAGGATTACATCTGACTCCTTTATATCTTCCTTGCTATAATGGAAGCTGGAAAAAGCTGACTTGAATTGTTCCCCACGAGGGCCATATCCAGTCCACTGAGACAAGGACAATTCAAGTTGAGAGCTCTATTGGGCAATATCAAACTGTGATCCTCATAAGGGTCACTGGGATCACCTGCTACCAAGTTCAGCACTGCTTAGTGTCTCATGATCCTCTTTGGTCACAAATATGATTCTGTCCTTTCCTTCTTGCCTGCAGTAGGACATAACTGGGTGACCCAAAAGCGCGTTACTCCCTCCATGACACTGGGTGGTCCACACAGCAACTTATCCATTCTATCCCACTCAATAGCTGGTGCCAGAATTGAGTGCACACTTTCACCTTCCAGGCTTCCACACTGTGATCTTTCACCCTAACGGTGTGGGAAAGACCTCAAGGAAGTGCCTTTGCTCCATTCCACATATGCTGCTGTTGTTCAGTCGCACAGTCAAGTCTGACTCTTTGCAACCCCATGGACCAGGCCCTCCTGCCTTCTGTTGTCCTTCGGAGTTTGCTTAATTTCCTGTTTGTTGCATCAATAACACTGTCTAACCATCTCATCCTTTGCCATCCCCTTCTGCTTTTACCTTCAATCTTTCTCAGCATCAGGGTCTTCTCCAGTGAGTGCTCCCTTCTCATTTGGTGGCCAAAGTATTTGAGCTTAAGCTTCAGTGTCTGGCCTTCCAAGGAACAGTCAGGGTTGATTTCTTTTAGGATTGACTGATTTGATCTCCCTGCTGTCCAAGGGACTCTCAAGAGTCTTCTCCAGCATCATAATTCAAAAGCATCTATTGTTCGGTGCTCGGCCTTCCTTATGGTCCAACTCTCGCAGCAATTCATTACTACTGGGAATATCAATGCTTTAACCATACGGACTTTGGTTGGCAGGGTGATGTCTCTACTTTTCATTATGCTGTCTAGGTTTGCCATCACTTTCCTTCCAAGGAGCAGGCGTCTTTTAATCTAATGGCTGCAGTCACCGTCTGCAGTGACCTTGAATACCAGGAATGTGAATTCTGTCACTGCTTCCATGACTTCCCCTTCTATTTGCCAAGGAGTGATGGATCCGGATGCCATGATCTTAGGGTTTTTTTAATTAGTCTTTTAATGTTGAATTTCAAGCCAACTTTTAGGCTCTCCTCCTTCATCCTTAGCAAGAGGCTCTTTAGGTCCTCTTCACTCTCTGCCATTAGAGTGGTATCATCTGCATATCTGAGGTTGTTGATGTTTTTCCCGGCAATCTTAATTCCGGTTTGTGATTCATCCAGGCCAGCATTTTGCATGATGTAAATAAGGAGGGTGACAATATACATCCTTGTCGTACTCCTTTTCCTTTGCTAAACCAATCAGTTGTTCCATATCCGGTTCTAATTGTCACTTCTTGACCCTTATACAGGTTTCTCAAGAGATATGTGAGGTGGTCTGGTACTCCCATCTCTTTAAAGACTTGCCATGGTTTGTTGTGATCCACACAATCAAAGGCTTTAGTGTAGTCAATGAAGCAGAAGTAGATGTTTTTCTGGTACTCCCTTGCTTTCTCCATAATCCAGCAAATGTTGGCAATTTGATCTTTAGTTCCTCTACCTCTTCGAAACCCAGCTTGTAC
>NW_015165865.1:79382-91768 GCF_001447785.1 Gekko japonicus | reverse complement strand
TGTCCTAAGGGCCATAAAATCCTAGGTTTGTCCTCCTCTCCTAAACTATAGGTTGGGGCAGGGGATGACGTCCTAGAAGGGGCAAGGGGGCAGTATGCAGATTTTCCTATTCTACATCAAACGAGAGCCATGTGGTCACTTGTGGAATGCCGTTTCCATGGGTACCCTTTGAAGTAGATGTGCCTAGTCCTTTAGAGCAATAAAGTCAGTTTCCTTTGTGATGCCAAAGCCAGATAAGCGGATGGGTTACGGTGGTTCCCACAGGTCAGTAATGGTGGGAAAGCAGTCGTTCTCCAAGGTGTCCCAAACAAAGGGTAATGGCGCTGGTCTTCTCTGTCCTGAGGCATGCTGGGAAATTCCAGGGAGGCACGTGATCTGCAGCTGGTAGCACCAGCCTTGCCCATCCATGGGCGAGTATGAGATGCAAAGCAGACCATACAATTGCAGCAGCAAGCACAGCATTTATCCCTGTGTCCCAAATGCATAAATACACAGACCTGAGACCAACACAGCATTGGCACCATATAGAAATACAAACATAGGCTCATATCGTAACATTTCCTTCTTCCCTCTGCTATTTGTAAAGCCTCATCAGACAGCCACTTTGCTTTCTTGAATTTCTTTTTCTTTGGGATGGTGCTGATTGCTGCCTCCTGTACAATGTCATGAACATACATACATATAAATGTGATCACAGCTACACAGGCAGAAAATCCTTCCTGAATTATCAGCACTAGGAATTACTTCCTGGTGTGTGTGTGTGTGTGGGGGAATAAGCTCAGTTTTTAAAAAAGAATTCCATACTTCCACTACAGGTTGCAGTTACAAATAATTAGTGAGCTTTTAGGTTAAAAAGTCAGAAGCGGTTTTTAAAACACAATTCTATTGAAGTAAGTCAAGGTGTACTTTTACAAAGAAATAACTAGGTTATGTGAGTCTGGGGGGGAAAGACTTAGTGTTCAGGTTAGTGCTCAGGAGGACAGGAAGCAGGCCCGTAGCCAGGATTTCCTAATTCAGGGGGCCTTTAAATAAGTCAGGGGGCACTGATAAAATAAAAATAAAATAAAATAAACTCACACTCACAGGCAGGAGCAGAGTTATTTCCCCTATTGTGGTGGGTGGGTGAAAGTGGTAGTCAGTCACTGACTCTGAGTAACCTGAGGAGGATCCCCTCCTCCTCTCATTTCCCCCTGCAACCGCATTGGCTGTGTGGAGTGCAGGGAACTATGGTGAAAGTGGCGGGCTCCTGTTTGGTTCCTTATTTCTTTCTTCCTGCCTGACTTCATGCTTCCACGGTGACTTTGCCTCAGTCACACCCCCACCCACCACCGTGCAGGGGGGTTTTCTGCTGCAACACTTCTCAGACTTGGAAGTGGCAGCCTGCCCGGGGAGACAAGCCAAAGGAGGAGAGGTGGGCGAGCAGACGGGATGGAGATAGCTGCTCTGCTGCTGGTGGTGGCTTGTGTGTGCCCTGCGTTGGTGCAACCGGGCTGGACTGAGAAGGCGGGAGCTGAAGGAAAAACCCAGACGGGGAAGCTGAGGGAGTGCTGTGTTTCTCTCTCCCTTGGTGGCCAGCTTCCTCAGCAATGAGGGCACAGGCACATGCAAGTGAGCGAGGTCTGCAGTCTTGCACTGGAGGGAGAAAGGGAGAAATCTCTGTAGTTGCAGGTTCAGCCACAGGACCCACAGCTCCCTGGCTGCACCTCACCTGCCAGCCTGCTTGCCTGGCTGCCTTGCACCGCTTCATGCCGTGGCTTAGGGATGTGCATTCGGTTCATCTGAGCTGAATGCACCCCCGAAAACGGCCCATTTGGGCCCCTTTCGGGCTGCTGTGAATCGGCCCCAGTATATCCTATAGGCCATTGAAGTCAATAGCGAAAACATAGGGTATATTCTGGGGGCTGAAGGGGAGGTGGTTTGAGGGAGAGGCTCCAATCTCATAGGGTAGCTCCTGGAGCCTCTCCACAAGATACCCACCACGTTTCAAGAACATTGGATTAGGGGGTCCAATTCTATTGGCTCCCAAAGAGGTTGCTCCCATCTCCTCCATTGTTCTCTATCATGGGGGAAAAGTTACATTTTTCCCACCATAGAGAACAATGGAGGGGATGGGGGCAACCTGTTTGGGGGCCCATAGAATTGGACCCCGTAGTCCAATGTTTTTGAAACGTGGTGGGTATCTTGTGGAGAGGCTCCAGCAGCTACCCTGTGAGTTTGGAGCCTCTCCCCCAAACCACCTCCCTTCCAGCCCCCTAGAATATACCCTATGTTTTCGCCATTGACTTCAATGGTCCGTAGGATATAATGGGGTCGAAATTGACATTCGGCTCCTACTGCCGAAATTGACATGCAGGAGTCTTTCTGCCTGCCAAAATTGATTCTGCCCCATTTGGCCGCCAGCCCAGGATGGAGCCTGTGGGGCTGCTGACAGGTGGGGAAGTTGTGGGGCCTTGGTAGGCCGTCGGGGGGGCGGGCCCCAGAATGCTTCAATGTAGCTACGGGCCAGACAGGAAGACAGAAAAAGTCAAGGGTGCAGGTTAGTGAGTCAGAATCAAGAGCAGGTTGGTTAGTGTTCAGAGACTCAGAGTGCACTGTAGCCTCATTAACAGCTAGATTACTTTGGTGAAGTAGTCTGAGAGGACAGAAGTCTCCCCTTGTCTGAGAAGGACTGGGGCTGTAGTAGATAGCTCAATGAAAGTGTCAACTAAGTGTGCTACGGTGGTGAAAAAGGCAAATGCTGTTAGGGATTATTAGGAAAGGGATTGAAAATAAAATGGCTGATATTATAATGCCCCTGTATAGATCTGGTAGATTCCAGGGGATCCCTTATCCTAGCAAGTGCTGTGTGTTGAAACTGTCCCCCATGCTCTCCTTCAGTGTCCTCTCTATCTGGCGTCCTGTCAGGATCTTCTGTATCCCATATCAGCCCAACTTTTAGAGACGTCTGATGACTTTAAGGATTTTTTCTTGCTTGATAATTCAGATATGGAAATAACTGAAACAGTAGCAAAGTTTCTTCTCAATGTTATGGTTACATGTCTTGATAAGTAATACTATGTATTAGGTTTTATTATGCTCTTACTCTGTTTTCTCATGCTGTAATTCTAATTTTACTTTACATGGATTTTGTATTTTTTAATCTGTAATTAACCTGACCTCCTACTGTCTGTGTATGTGTGTGTGTGTGTGTGTGTGTGTGTGTGTGTGTGTGACAATAAAGGCTTGTCTGAGTTGAATTTAGATCAATGGTGCAGCTTCATTCGGAATACTGTGTACAATTCTGCTCACCAGAGCTCAAAAAGGACATTGCAGAGTTGGAAAAAGCATAGAAAAAGGCAACCAAGATGATTACAGTGTTGGACCACCTTCTCTACAAGGAAAGGTTGAAGAGTCTGGAACTTTTCAGTTTAGAAAATAGATGACTACGGAGAGGCAGGATAGAGGTTTATAAAATTATGCATAGGGTGAAGGGAGTTGACAAAGAAAACTTTCTTCTCTCACACAGAACACAAGGAGGAGGAGATTGGATTTGTACCCTGCCCTTCACTCAGAGTCTCAGAGTGGCTTATAAACTCCTTTCCCTTCCCCTCCCCACAAAAGACACCCTGTGAGGTAGGTGGGGCTGAGAGAGCTCTTTTGAAAACTGCTCTTCAAGAACAGGTCTGACAGAACTAAGGCTTGCCCAAGGTCACCCAGCAGCTGCAAGTGGAGGAGTGGGGAATCAAACCTGGTTCTCCCAGATTAGAGCTGCACACTTAACCACTACACCAAACTTGAGGGCATCCATTGAAACTGATAGGCAGTAGATTCAGGATGGACAAAAGGAAATACTTATTCACAGGAGAGATGAGCTCTCTTGGCCATGCAGCATTTGCAAGCCAAGAATAGCATGCTCCCTTGAGGAAAGGATGAGGAGGGGGAAAGCAGCTATGTTGTTTTCCCCCTCTCCTCTTATTCTATGTAGGGACACACACAGAGAGTAACTCACAGGATGGCCATGGTGGTAGAAGCCATCAGGGAAGCAGCTGGCACTAGTGAAGACATAAGGCACACAAGCCAGGCTTTGGCAGACACAATGGCGAGGGATCACCTGTCTGAGTATTATGGATCTCATGCTACCAATCCACTGAGCTAATGGGACAGGAAATAGATGGACTGGCCAGACCTCTTTCTTGTGGCTCAGAAGTTCCTCTCATGCCCTACAATGAATGCACAAAGTGAGCATGTTTTCCCCCAGATGAATGACATTGTTGGCTTGCACTGCTCATGTCTGCTCCCACCATTGGTCTTCCTGAAGGTCAACTTGCAGCTCTACAACTACCCAGCCCTGGACTTTGAGAGGGAGTGAAGTGAGCACATGCCTTTGTCTGCATCTTCTCAGTCTGTGCAGGGGAATCAGAGGAACACATTTCCCCCCTAACTTAAAACTCTGAGGTAGATTGAATCAGCAAGGAAGCGATCCAAGTTGACTTGCACTACATCAGATCCAAATTTCAAATTGTGTTCTAAAAATCAGCAACAACAAAAATCCTCAACTGAACCCTAGTTGCTGTGTGGCACGGGGGTGGGATGTTGGTGGGGTTCAGTGCCTGTTGGCAAAATTCTCTGCTAAAAATATAAACACAGTGCCAAAAATGTTGTAACTGCCACTCTTATAAATAAAAAACCCACAGATATAATTGCACCAAGAAATGTTAGGGAAGTAGATGAGTATCTCAATTAAAACAAACAGAACCCACACAAACACCTAAAAAAAAGCTCACACTTGCTGTACTGGTGTCGTGTTTCTTCTTTACAGGGGTGAGAGGGAAGAGGGAAGAAGAACAGCTGCAGCTCTTTCTCAAGGCTCCTCCAAGTCAGTGATGGTACAGGCTGTAGACTGCAGAGAGGAAACTTGGGTGCCTCAATCCCCCTCCCTCTTGCTTTCTGACACCTTCCTTGGGAAAGTAATGTTAGTGGGTGGGTGGGTGGATGGGTGGGTGGGGTGTCTTGCCAGGTCTGCCTTGGTACTGGCTTGAATTCTCTGGTTTGAGATTGGTTTGAGAGAGGCTTGCCATATTGGCCCTGGGTGCTGCTTGGCTGCTGTAGTTTGATGTTGGTTCTGTTGGGCTTGCAGCACTATCCCTTACCTCATTTGGTTGGGCTTGGATTCTCTGGTTTGAAATTGGTTTGAGAGAGGCTTGCCACATTAATCTGTAATTCTGATGGGATTCTCTGATCTGATGTCGGTTCTCTTGGGCTTGTTAGTCCTGTTTGCATTTTGACCAGTGTTTGCTCTTGTGTGTTTAGCTGTTGGCTTTTTTTTTGCCCTGGAGAAAGCATGGTTCCCGCCCCCCTTCCATAGGAAAAACTGAGACAAGTAGGATGGCTGAGGGCATTTTGTGTAGGGGGCTATAGAATTGGACCTCTTGATCCAATTTACCTAAAACATTGATGTGGGGGTCTTTAATGGGTTAGAACTGGAGGCCTTTGTACTGTCTCTTAGTCTCAGTCTTCAGAGGGGGCTACCAATGGGTCAAAGAGATAGATAGGCATAGGACACAGAGCACCCTTCCTTTTTTCTCAACTGCTATCCCTTTGAAGTGTAGATTGCTACTTTTAGGGAAGTTCCTTCCTACCGGCTTTACACCACTCTCTCACACACACTGCCAGACTCTCCATCTTGGCACCATGAGAGCAGGGCACACAACTTGCATCTCTAGACATCCAACTAGTTAGATTAGATATGCTATCTCTTATTTTTTCTATCTAGAGAATGGAGTTTGTATAATAAAGCATCTTATTAGTTTGAATCTGAAGAAGTCTACATAGAATCATAGAATGTTAGAGTTGGAAGGGACCTTGCAGGTCATCTAGTCTAACCCCCTGCATTCTGCAGGAGAATAGCCGAAAGATAGCCCTACAACATACCCGAAACATGGTCGACCAGCCTCTGCTTGAAAACGTCCAGCGAAGGAGCATCCACCACCTCCCGAGGCAGTCTGTTCAACTGCTCAACCCTCTTACAGTTAGGAAGTTTCTCCTAATATTTAGCTAGTAACGACTCCCTTGTAATTTCTACCCATTACATCTAGTCTTGTAATCCGGAGCAAGGGAGAATAGATCTGCTCCATCTTCTACATGACAGCCCTTCAAATATTTGAAGACTGCAATCACGTCCCCTCTAAGCCTTCTCTTTCCCAGGCTAAACATACCCAACTCTTTCAGCCTTTCCTCATAAGACTTGGATTCCGACCCTCTCATCATTCTGGTTGCCTTCCTCTGGACACGCTCGAGCTTGTCAACATCCTTCCTAAAATGTGGTGCCCAAAACTGGACACAGTACTCCAGGTGAGGCCTGACCATAGCAGAATAGAGCGGGACCACTACCTCCTGTGATCTGGACACAATGCTTCTGTTAATGCATCCTAAAATTGCATTAGCTTTCTTTGCAGTCACATCACACTGCTGGCTCGTGTTTAGCTTGTGATCAATGAGAACATCTAGATCCCTTTCACATGTGCTGCTGTCAAGCCAAGTCCCTCCCATTCTATATCTGTGCCTTTGATTTTTTTGTACCTAAGTGTAGGACTTTGCACTTATCTCTATTGAAATTCATTTCATTTGTCTCGACCCATTGTTCCAGCATATCTAGAACATTTTGAATCCTGACCCTGTCTTATTCAGAATCAGCAGTCCCACCCAGCTTTGTGTCATCTGCAAATGCATCCCCTCTATGTCTTCCTCCAGGTCATTTATAAAAACATTGAACAACACCAGGCCCAGGACCGAGCCCTGCGGCACTCCACTTGAGACTTCCCTCACCGTAGATGGAGCCATTTACGAGCACTCGTTGAGTACGATTTTTCAACCAACTATGAATCCATCCAACAGTTGCACCATCCAGCCCACACTTAACCAGCTTAGCCTCAAGGATATCATGAGAAACTTTGTCAAATGCTTTACTGAAATCTAGATGCACTATGTCCACAGCATTGCCAGTCAACCATTTTAGTAACTCTGTCAAAAAAGGAGATAAGGTTGGTCTGGCATGACTTATTCTTGATAAACCCATGCTGGCCACTACCAATTAACTCATTCCATTCAAGGTCCTCACAGACAGAGCGTTTAATAATCTTCTCTAGAATTTTTCCAGGTATTGATGTCAAACTGACAGGCCTGTAATTTCCTGGGTCCGTCTTTTTTCCCTTCTTGAAGATTGGGACAACATTCACTCTTCTCCAGTCTTCCGGCACACCCAGCGGCTTGAAAGCTTAGCAAGTAGATAAATGGGTACCTGCTCCTGGGTAGCAGAGGGCACCCTCCTCCTTGTGGGGCGGCGTACAGCAGGAGCATCGGTGGTGGAGCTGTTGGTGAGCGGCCCTGGCGACCCAGCGAGCGTGACGGACGTCCGACGTCAAGCAGCGGAATCTGGGCGGAGACTACATCATGGAGGCGCAGTGACGCGGCGGTGCAGTGGAGCCAGCAGGACATGAGTCGGAGGCTGCGGTCGGCGTGTGGCCGCGCACCAGGATGAGTCCGCTGGATGGAGTCGCTGTATCAAGACCTGTACCAAGAGGTGCCAGGAGGTGGAAAAAGCCGAGAACAACAACGCTCGAAGAGCCAAGCAACAACAACAACAGCCCGCCTAAAGAGCCGAACAACAAGAGCCCTGCAGTGCCTGGGTGCCGGTAGGCAGTCACTTCCCCATATAATGTGGCCCTAGATAGGTAATTAAAACGGTACAATGTAAACCGCTTAGAGCTCTTTGGGGGTGAGCGGTCTAGAAATTGAAAGTTAAATAAATAAATAAATAAAACACCAGTACTCCAGGAAATCTCAAAGATTAGAGCCAGAGGCTCTGAAATAACATCTGCAATTTCTTTTAGCACCCTGGGATGCAAGCCATCCGGCCCTGGAGCCTTGAAAGCATTTAAGGCAGCTAGATGCTCTCTAACCATTTCCTTACTTACTCTTTTGTGTTCATACTTGCACACACATGCAGCCTCAGCTAACCACATGGCTTGTGTTGTGCTTACAACCTAGTATACTCTGCTAAGTTATATGAATACATTGAAATAATTTCACAACATAATGGACAGGCAGGATTAGGTTCCCTACAGTTTTGGTGCCAACTGCTTGAAAAACTACTACTCCAGCCCCCCAGAAAGAGTCCCACCAAAGGAAATAATGGACCCCAATTTTTTTCAGAATTCCACACCCACACAAAACCCAAATCAGAATCCCAAAATGGTATTAGGAGACCCAAATACTCTGGAATATCAATATGGAATCCATTCCAAAAATCCAAATCCGAAAAATACTTTGTTTAAAGGCGCACATCCCTAAATTGCACCACCAACCCTTTGATTTACATGTAAATGGGGCAAATGCCCTGGACAATGAACATAAATTAATTACAAACATTGGTTTTCAGAGGTTAGCTTGAGACTTGACAGCTGTGCTATGAACTGCTACAATGCTTGGAATATGAAACACTTGGAATCAAAACTAATGCTGCACGAGCCAGCGTGAATTCTCATATGGCAATGCAGTAAGTCTTGTACTGATACAGAAGCTTCCTGTTGTGTGTGTACACACAACACACACACACACACAAGTATTGTCACCATCTGGCAACTGGCAGAAATGAATGATGGAAGCACTCAAAGTACAGCCTTTTCTAGGTGTTACCATTTTAAACTGCAGACAGGATATTTTATGTCTGACTGTTCACTGATACTAGATTAACAGTGCAATCCTAAACAGAGTCACACTGTTCTAAATCTGTTAAAATCAGTATAACTCTGTTTAGGATTGCTATGTAGATTCAGTGTTATATTCTACAATTGGGGGACCCACAAGGACTTGTAGGGGCATCTCATTTTCCCCTCCCCCACTATTTCTTCTTTCCCTTCACAAAAAGTCCCCATAGCCTCTTCCCTTTTCCTGTTTCCTTTTTTCCTTCTCACCCACCAGCCAACTTACCTTTATCAGCTTCTGTCTTCAGCTTTCCTTCCTTCCCTCCCCCTGGCAGAGGGAAAACTGGGGAAACTGCAGGGCCGGCTGCAGGGGTTTTTGCACAGTAGGCGAGGCTACCTTCTGGGGGGGCCCCCCATGAGACCACTAATTTTCAAACATAAATGCATTTTAGGAAATGATGATGATGATATACAGGTAGCCTCACCTAGTGTGCAAAAAACCTGGCCTGGAGTGGAGCCGGAGCGGAGGCGCCCCGATCTCTGGAGGAGGGGAACCAGGACAGCCCCTGTCCCTCGGACTCCTCTTGTCTCCAACACACAATAGGCCCATTTTTGAATGATTGGGGCCTCGGCTTTCCCTCAATGTGACCTAAGAGAGGCAAGGGTGGAGGGCAGGGGGGGTTGTGCACGCGCGACCCCCTTCTCTTTTGGCCTCCTCCTGCATCCCCACCTGAAGTTCCCTCCTGAGAGGGGGCCTGCTAGCCCCACCCACAAACCGAGCAGACTGACAGCTGTCTGGTAACCCCAGTGGAGCTCCAACTCGATCGATCTTTGGGAGGTGGGAGGACAGCAGGCGTGAAGGTTTCCCTCTGCCCTGCAAAAAACCCTGGAGCCGGCCCCAGCTTGGGGGAGGAGGCTTCCCTGCTGGATCCCACCGCTTTCCCACAAAGGGAAGCTTCCCTTCGGCTTGCCAGCGTTCCCCCTGTGGTGCTTTTGCAAGCGCAGGGATGGGGGTAGCGAGGTGAGCCCCTCAGCAGTCAGCGGACAAGTGGGGCAGCGGTGGCCCAGGGGGACAGAAGCACCCGCAGGAGAGGAGGGAGGACGCATTGCTGCTTGCACCTGGGTGCGCGGGGCACGTTGGCACAGCACGCACATCGCCAAGCTTCCTGCTGCCGGCTTGCTTCTCACCTCACCTCAGCCAGCCTACCTGTAAGAGCTGAAGAGCATGTGGAGAGAGAAGGAGGAAGAGGGCTGTGGAGGACAGTGGGGAGGGGAAAGGGGCGTGCTGAGCAGGAGGGAGGAGGAAGGAAACGAGATGGTGGGAAGCGAGGAGGCGAATCGAGCTGGTGGGAAGGGGTGGGGGGAGGGGGTGGCCGGCACTGGGGTCAGGGGGTGATGCTACATGCAGGGCTTTTGGCGGGGGGCTTTTGGCAGGGGGGCGCAGTTCAGCGCCCTCATGATTAGCCCACTCTAGGCAAAAGTCTAGTTCACCTAGTGAGTGAGCCGGCCCTGGGAAACTGTGCATGGTTCCAGCCACAGGGCCACACCAGGCCCAGTTGCGCCGTATCAGACCCAGTTGCACAGAAGGGAACTCAAAAGGATTTACAAGATGCACCTCACTTTCCTCCCTCACATTATTACTTCTTTCCCTCCCCCTAGCAACTCCCATATTCTCATCTTTCCCTGATTCCTTCTCTCCTTCCAACCCACCCACCAACCTACATTTTATCTGGCCCCCCTGCAGCTATATTTGTTATTTATTTACTTCATTTATATCCCAACTTTCTCCCCAATCGGAACCCAAAACAGCTTACATCATTCTCCTGTACTCCATTTTATCCTCACAACAACCTGTGAGATAAATTAAGCTGAGAAAGTGTAACAGGATCACCCAGTGAGCTTCCATAACAGAGTAGTGATTCAAACAGAGGTCTCCCAGATCCTCCTCTGAAGCTCTAACCACTACAGCATGCTGGCATTCATGAGGTGGCTGCTTTGAACAGCAGCAATTGTTGGGCCCTGGTGAGTCACACAAGCAGCAAGGTATCCAGTTGCTCAGTGGTTGCTGCCAGGCCTTGCCTCAATGAGTCCTTCTTCAATGGCCAAAACAGCCCTGGAAAGGGCCCTGCCCCCCCTCCCTCCGCCTTTTAATAACAGAAAACAAGTCATGAAAATTGGTCATACTGTTATGCTGCCTATCAATGGCCATGGAGGGCATTCATATCTTAAAGCTACAGTTACTGCCTATGTCATTGGGGGGGGGGGTTAACCCCCTGTTTTTTATTTTTCAGGTTTTTCTGCAAATTTGGGGATTTTCTCAGGTTCATAGAAAGATCTGTCTTGTCTGTTCATGGCTCCAATCTCCAGATTTAAGTATTCACAGATTTGGTATATTGAGAATTAGATATATTGTTAGTAGTTTTGTATGTAGAGGGATTTTTTTTAAAAAATTGGTTCTATCAGGCCTCCCAAAAGCCATCTGGAGCCTTAGGCAAAGATTGCTCTGGAGTCCCTCAGACCCAGTCCGCAAAGCATATCTAACAAATCATATTACTTCCCAGCTTCAAGGGAAAACAGAACCCCTGAAATTTTATCCCCTAAGTTGCACTTCTTCATGGCCCTGCGGTTCATTCTAACATGCAGTTCCTCAGCAGCGGTCTGAAATGGTACAGCCCTGCACACCATGTAACTGCTCAGACTGTTAAGGTATGCAGTAAACAGCAGTTTGAATCATGGTGAATGCCACTACAAACTGTTTCTTCCACTGAGAAATACCTATAGAGTAATATTATATCAGAGTTGCAATATCTTATGCAGCTTTTGAACAAATGGTCAGTAAGTACAGAATTAGAATCCAACCCATTACTGCAGAGAACAGGTTTTTGCATTTCAACAACATTTTTTCTGTCTGTATCCCTGCAGGGATATTTCTGTATGGATGAAGAGTGTCACCAGAGTCTTAGCTCTTCTGAGACATGTACGTAGCTTCTGTGATCAAACTGTCATTTTCTATCCACCTCTCAAGTTTTAAATGGCAAGCCTGCTTTAAATCATGCAGCATTTGTTATTGTTTTTAACTGCTGCTATATATTTTAATTAACTCTAATTTTCTTCTGCTAACTGGATTTTTAAATCATTATGTTTACTGTTGTTTTACATTTTAATGGTTGTTTTATTGGGGGGGTTGCCTTGCTTATTTCACCAAGAGCTAATTGTTGAGAGGATGCATAAAAATAATTGAAATAAAAATACAGTTTTCTACAGCTGCAACTTTTGTTGCTGTTTTCATAATTCCCCATTTGCATGAGGAATAATGACTGTTTTCTTCAGAGAAGAAGACTGGCTTACGACACAGCTAGACATTAGAAGAGATACGGACTTTCCACTGCTCCATATCTTTTCCCCAACTAGTAAAACTCAGTGTCACATGATATCATTGTGCTGTGAAATTTTCCACCCTTCCCCTGCAACAAAGACTATTGATAGCAGGGTGTGGAAAATGTACATAAAGAGCTCAGAGAGAGAGAGAGAGAGAGAGATCAAGCTACATCATCTCTAGGTATCTTGTAACATCTTGTAATTTTGTAATATCTCCTTCTACTCTTAGGTGAAAGTATAAGACTAAATGTTGAGGAAATGAGACTAAATTTTTCATGCTGAAAAACATAATAGTAGTCCTGGTCACACGGGCCGGAAAATGCGGGG
>NW_015165865.1:58862-79363 GCF_001447785.1 Gekko japonicus | reverse complement strand
GGGCTCTTTGCCCCGGAGAAAAGTAATGTGCAACAGCCCGATCACATGTCCCGTCGAAGTTCCCGTGGTTAGGTCATTAGGTGCCGGTCACATGGCTATCCTGCAGCGTGGCAAAGAAGTGGCACAGTGCGATCACACCGGCAATTGCTAGGCGCCGCTTCCGTGGCAAATGGGAATTTTTTTCTCACACTGAAGTTTGCACATGCGCATGATCGTTTGTGCACATCCTGTGGAGACTTACAAAGAAAACACCCCATCCGGTGTGTGACGGGACATGGACAGGCGCCGGATGCCACAGGATTCAAGCGGAAACGCAATCAGATGCCTGCCCTTGTGCCACATTTTCCAGAAACTAGTACATCATATGTGGTAGTTTTTTACTCCGCATCTTCGGCGAGAAGCCACGGGTTAGCCACGGGTGTACTACGCTTCCCAGATGTTGCAGTGTGATCGCGCACTAAAAATCCACCTATCATCCATGTCTTTAGCACAGCAATTTCTCCGTGTGAAAGGGACCAGCGATATTAAATGAAAGACTTTTATGATTACCTAAAATAATTCTACTTTTTGGCTTCCTTGACTGTTTCCCACTCTACATATTGGCTCCGTGCCTTGCCAGTTCCCTTACCTGTCCCTCAACTCTCTCTGAGTCCCCATGCTCCAGGGCTTCTTTACCACCACCACCCCTTTATAACTAATTGATGTTACCTGCTCTGAACTGTTGGAATGTGGCAGACTATCGCGAGCTAACTATTTAATTACATAGCTAACCAAAAAAAACCAATTAACCATATACATAATCCACACATAAACACAGTTATTAAACTTCCCAAACTGTGAATTATGATTCCTAAACTGATGTAACCCCTCTGGGGAATCTCATCAAAACCCTACTTTCCTCCCCTCATTGAGTATTCTGTGCCAATGTTCCTTTCTCAATGTATCCCTTGTGTGTATCCTATTCTATAACTAAGCTTTTACTGTAGTTTTCCATACTGGACTTTTGAAAAATGAACCAGCTACTATTATTTTGCCAGCTAATCTGGAGAACAGTGTTTAACCCCCTTTCTCAAAACCAGAAAGGCAAATATTTTGTATGGCGTTTCACATGTTTCCTTATTTGGGCAAGTGGATTTGGGTATATTTTACAACACGTACGTTCCTAGCTCATACGCTAGCAGGACTGCCTTTGGCAGAAGCCAAGAGGAATGAGAATCAAAAGTGGCACTGGGCCACTTTTGTGGCTTCCTGATTTCATGTCTTTTGGATGCCAGCACTAGCTTCCCAATTTCCCTCTTCTTTGTAAGTACTCAAAGGTGAATATTTAAACATTTTTGACTGGCTTGTGCCATGTGGATTCTTTTCTGCTATAGTTGAAAATAAGTCATGTCGTTCCTCCTTTTATACATTGCCAACTTATTTCCATGGGGTCTTGTAAAGCTTAACATCTAAGCATGGCCGTCAATTAACATGCTGTTTTTGATTGTTATTTACTTTGTGATTTTAACAGTGGCAGTCCTTCTGTACAAGGCCAAATATATACAGAGGGTGCCTAAGAGCATGCTGGGTCAAAATGCTCTTTTAAAAATCTAGACTGCATGGTTTTTTTGAGCACCTGTTGGGCTGAAATTGCAAGTGTTATTATGTAACCTTTGCATGTTGTCACTTGTGTTATGAGTCACCAAGAAGCACAGCAGTGTGACAGACAGTTTTCCTGTGGTTGATCTATTTGGCCTTTAAAGCTAACATAAGGACATTGTCCTCATAATTCTGTCCTATTAAGTGGTGAGATGGTGGCCAAAAATAGCTGTTGTATGAAATTGCCTATTAGGTATAAGCCTACATATTTGATTTCAATGATTTCCCTATCAGGAAAACACTAAATTCATGACCCAGGTTAAACATATATTTGGATGGGTCAGTATAATCTTGTTCATGACTAAAATTGATTAAAAAATATTTTGTACTGTGGAGAAGCCAATAATTTTTAAAAGTGTGTGTATTATCCTGTGGGTAGGACCTTGTAATTTTTATAGTTGTACAGTGTTTAGAGTCTGTATGGGGTGTAGAAATAAATTATTTCAATTTCAATTTCAATTTATTACTGGTCTATATGACCAAAGTCTTGACCAAGAGGATACAAAAGGGGAATAAAATAAGTACATAAAATAGACATAACATGTGTCAAGGTACATAATCACAGTCACATAAAACCCAGGCTGAGCCCAGAGATTAAAAATTACCTAACTACACTTGGGGCGGAGCCAACTGACTAAAATCATCCGAAGATTAAAAGTCAGAGTTTTCAGAAGTGCTGAAATTTTCAATGTTTCTTGAGAGCAGCCACCTTAGCCAGGAACCACGCCACGTTAGCTGTTATCAGTCCATCGGCATTTGAGTCAGATAACAGAACTGAAAGCACCCAGAAATAAATTATAATGAAGACAAAGGTATGGTAGAGATTATTTTAGATTTTTGGTGTATTACTTTTTCTACTAGATCTAGTTCTCATCCCTCTTCTAAGAAAAGTGCTTAACATAAGATTGTCTTCTGAAGGACCATATTATCATTCACCAACAGTAATTTGCTTTGTTTTGCTTCCAGGAACAGAGCGATGTAGCATTGCAGAAATGGTCATGGATGATCAAAATGGGCTTATTCTGTTCATGACGCTAACATTCCTATGGCAGGAAATAGATTCAGTGACATTCTAATTTTTTTCATGTGGATACTTTTGATCTTATTGCCTATTTTCAGAGTGCAAATTGCAGCTTACTCACACAGTAGCATTTATAACTGTGTGTCTTCTTTAGCCAAAGGGGATTGTTCAAAGAAAAATATGTGTCCTCTTCGAGCTTAAATTAGTACATTCACTTTAAAAAAAGCTAATGATAGCATACTTTTAACTGCAACAGCATTAGGCTGAACTACAATGGTAATAATAAAAGCTGTACTAACAGAATCTGTAATAGAATCAAGCTGAATAAAACTCTCTCCTTAAGCATACAAGACACCTTTATAGTTCAGAGGTTTTTTTTCTCCTTTCTATCATAATTCTCGAAGCACAATCCATGAAAAGTTTATGATGATATGGGATTTGCACTTGAGAAAACTAGGGCAGGTTTTAGAGTTCTTTGTAAAAAAAAAAAACAAAAAACACCTTAGGATAAGTTCCTGCAAAGCCCTGACCTGGATAGCCCAGGCAAGCCCAATCTCATCAGATCTCAGAAGCGAAGCAGGGCTGACCCTGGCAAGTATTTGGATGGGAGACCTCCAAAGAATACCAGGGGCGGGGATGCAGAGGCAGGTTATCACGCCACCACTCTGAAATGTCCTAACCCCACTAGGGGCAGCCAGAAGTCACCATGGCTTCCATGCTCACAAGCACACACACACACAAATACTCATCCCCCCCCAAAAAAAATGTTCCTGCAAAGTAAATGAAATATATTTACTCTTGATAGAAAAGCAGTTGCTAAAACTGCATCACCCATGGCCTGTTATTTCTTTGCAGTCTTTTTAGTGTCTTTGTTTTTGTCTCCTGTGTGATAGAGGCAGCCTGGCCAGGAAGCAAGGTCTGGCTTGTTCCCTCCCTCCCCCTGGGAGGAGGAGGGGGAGGAGCCTCAGCCAGTGCAGGGAACAGAAGCTTGCCTATCTATTTCTCCTGTGTGATTGAGAGAGTCTGGAAAAGCAAGCTGTGACACAGCAGCCGCAGCAGAACTAGAGAAAGAAGCAGGAGACAGCCAGTTCCTTGCTGGCCGGATAAGAGCCCTCCAAGGGACTGATCCAGCCCACAGGCCGCATGTTTGATACCCCTGAATTAGTACATTCCTCTTTTATCCATACTATATGACTGTGAAATTGTGGCAGAAAGACAGAGGGTAATCCAACTAGTATTTCTCTTTTCACTCAGATTCCTCCCATCCCTTCCTTACCTTATAGAGAGGTGCAGAATTTCATGAGAAGAGATTTGTGATAGATCTTTAGTGGAAGATGTTTCAAGCAACCAAGGTAACTCATAGGATCAGATTAAAAGACAGGTGGCCTAATTCTGAACAACATTGTGGTAAACCCTTATATTTATCTCTGATCGTGAAACTGTGCTTTCTATGCACCTAGAACTCACCCACAGAGGTTGGCCAGAGTGTAACCTTATACAAACAGGGCATCTTCTTGCCCTGTCCTTGACATCATTACGGGGAAAGCTTGGTCCACAAGTTCAGGTCCACATGTGCAGAGGGGGGTCTGAGTACGTGTTCTATTCAGCCCTCCCCTTGCCCTTTAATCCTCACCTGAGGAAACTACTACAAACTGTAATGTGCCAGGCCATTCTTAATAGCAAACATTCCTTCTTCTTTTTTTGCTTCATATATGACATAGAATTCTGAATTCCCGCGCATCCCAAATGCTAAGACACAGAGCCTTGAGGAAGATATCCAGGGCAAATAAGAGGATTCTTGTGCTGCGGGACTCATGTTTTCCCTGTCTCACTTGCATGACATGCACAGGAAGCAAAAAGAACTGAGCCGTGAAATGAAAAGCACTTGGAAAAATCAAAGTCCGGTATGCTGCTTCTCAGCATGCATCTAGGGTTGCCATCTCTGGGCTGGGGGATGGAACCTGGCGAGGGTGGAGTTTGGGGAGTTTGGGGAGTTCTGCAGGGGTGTGACACCATAGAGTGCACCCTCCAAAGCAACCAGGGGAATGGATCTCTGTCGTCTGATCACTTGTAATTCTTGGAGATATCCAGGCCCCATCTGGAGGTTGTCAAGCCCAGTTTATGCATATTAACAGACTGTACAAAATCCTTGAAGGACTATCTCTTTACTGAGCTCAGCATAATAGAATGATGCATAATAGAAATATATGTTAAAAATCTTAAATTTCACATGGGGTGAATTTCAAACGTCCCCCCATTTTCAGTGTATCAAAATAGACTTTACATCTGACAGTATCCTAGGCTTTTGTTGTCTCCCAGTTAATAAACACCTATTATGTTCTATTTTCGTCATGTTAAACAGTGAACCTACTGCTACTCATAGCATAATTCTTGTTTAATTTCTGTTGTTTGATGTTAAGTTTTATTTTACTTTAAATTATCTATTTTCTATTGTTTGTAATATGTAGAGGTTCAATTCCTTTGCAATGTAAATTGAATGATAAATCTTAACAATCCTGTAACCATTGCGGAAATCGTGCCAAATTAACAAGTAAAACTAATCCATGTGCAAAGGCCTGATGAACAGCCTGCCTATGACTTTAATCCCACTTAAATTCTATTATGAGAGACTATAACCATACACAGGCTTTGAGTTGGCCTTTCTAAATACATTTTTTCTCATTTTCTATTTTTGTCAGTTTGGTGTAACTAAAACAACTACATGAGAATGTTCATATGACAACTTGTTGCATTCCCACTCTTGGACATTATTATATAAGCAAAAGTACTAGACATTTTTCTGGAAAGAGCAGACATCTCTTCCCCTACAACACCCTCACATTCAAAGCAGGAAGTGTTTCCTGTCAGCTGTGTGGACTGGCAGAAAACCAATGTTGAGAAGTCTCCCTCCTGAAGCCCATATGTATCCTACTGGGAGAATTCCTGTGTCTTCTCCTTGACCTCTTCCACAAATCCTCCACAAGCAGATACAGAGTAGTAGAATATAAATGTGGTAGACCCTGTGCCAATTTGAGGGGCACTTCCCATTCTCTGTTTTTCCCAAACACAAATAGAAAATATGACGACCTTAGTAGAAGCAGCCTTAGTAGGGAAATCTAGTTGGGCACCTATACACTAGTATCACAAGAAGAGTTGATAGCTGTACAAATCTTATATTCTAATAGTCAAGTGTGGTCCGATCTGCAGACACTTAAATCTGTGGATTGAGGTCACATTGACACAAAGCAGATTTCCCTGCAAACTTGAAGAACCCCCCAGGTTTGCAGAAAAATATAAAAGCTAAAAAAAGTACATTGGGGGTTTAAATCCCCCCCAAATAAAAGAATGTTCTCTGCGTGGTTGCTCTGGGCCTGGCAGTGGCTGCAGTGGAGTCAAGGAGCAGCTCTGGGTTCAGTAGCAGTGACCGTGGAGGCCAGGAGCAACTCCAGGACCAGTGGCTGCTGTGGCAGAGCCCAAGAGCTGCTCTGGGCCCAGCGGAAGAAGCTACAGAGGCTTGGAGCCATCCGGGGCCCTGAGGCAAGTGCTGCAGTGGAGTCCAGGAGCTGCTCTGGGTCTGGTGGTGGCTGTGGCAAAGTCCAGTAGTGATGCTGGTGAACAAGTGGGGTGAGGATAGGGTTGCCATCCTCCAGGTGGAGCCTGGAGATCTCCTGCTATTACTACTGATCCCCAGATGACAGAGATCAGTTCCCCTGGATGAAACGGCAGCTTTGGAAGGTAGACTCAATGGCATTATACCCTTTTGAGGTTCTTCCCCTCCCCAACCCCCCAAAATCTTCATGTATTTCCCAGCCCAGAGCTGGCAACCTTAGGTGAGGACGAGACCTCTCTGCAAGTCTCATGGGCCTGCACATTCTCCATATGAAATGTCTGTACATGCTTCCCTGCTTGTGAGTTTACTTGTGCTTAAGGGTAATGTAAAATGAGTAAGAATATTCCTCAGGATTTGTGACAACTCTTCTGGGCTGTAAAAGTTCAAATTTATTTTACAGTTTTTTCACAAACAAGATGAAACATTGTCCTTTTTTCTTGATCATATTCCAAAAAATTGAATAGAAATATTGCAGATTAATTTGATGCCCAATTTTTGTGTTAATTGCATATAAATGACATAAAATCATGTAAAATGACCTATAGGGCAAGGCTCTGATAGAAATAAACAGAAAAGGGAAACTTTCCAGTGAAAATAGGTGAGTCAAAAATAGTCTTCCTTACCATAAATAACTGGATGAAATGAAAAAAAAATAATTATACATTTTGATCTAGGAAAAGTAAGCAATTGTGAAGACTTGTCCTAGGGGAAAGCAGTTACTTTAAAAGGTTGTCCCTTATCCAAGAACAGCACAACTCTGAAAACATGTTGTCCAGCTGGTATTTTAGAACAGCTCAGCTCCACTGAGCACCCAGAGAACATTCAGAGTCCCTTCATCTTCTCTGACAATCCTGAATGTGTGTACAGAAATCCTTATCTTAGTGAAATTTGATTGTCATCTTTTTTGACCAGTTCACATATGTAAATATAATTTATAAGCACAGAAGCCAACCATAGACCAACTCACATTAACTAGACAGCTGTATTATATGATGCTCATTTATGCTGTTCCCGACAGCCTGAGCTGGTTCTAAGAACAACTAAGTACTTAACACACAGTCTTCACTCATTTGGAATCAACTTTATTCAACTCTTTATGCATCCAAAGGTTCAATTTACTCACATTCCCTTTCCTGGTGCTGATAGGAGCCTTAAAGTCCTGAGTCTTTTGAGTGACTCATGTGGTAAAAGGAGCTGAATCTCTCCCATCTACTAGCCAAAAGGATTACAAACACACTGAGAAGAGGAGGGCAATAAACAGTTTCTCCGGGTAAATGTATCAAAGAACATAAGAACATAAGAGATGCCAATGCTGGATCAGGCCAAAGGCCCATCTAGTCCAACACTCTGTATCACACAGTGGCCAGAAATACCAGTGCCATCAGGAGGTCCACCAGTGGGGCCAGGACAGTAGAAGCCCTCCCACTGTTGACCCCCCCCCAAGCATCAAGATGACAGAGCATCATTTGCCCCAGAGTCCCTATCTATACCTTCTGGCTAATAGCCACTGATGGACCTCTGCTCCATATGCTTATCTAATTCCCTTTTGAAGCTGTCCATGCTTGTAGCTGCCACCACTTCCTGTGGCAGTGAATTCCAAGTGTTAATCACTCTTTGGGTGAAGAAGTACTTCCTTTTATCCGTTCTAACCCGACCACTCAGCAATTTCAAGTCCTACTGTCACATGACATATCCCTTTTGACACCCGCTTTTGTCCTGTATAAATGTTCAGAACTGGGAAAGTTTCCCATAAGTGAACTTGAGTTGGAGAAAAGAAATATACCCAGATTGTGGAAGATGGATTTAAATCCTATATATTTTAATTTTCATATATATACTGCTGAGATTCATAAAGATAAAAAGAAAGAAAGAAAAAAATCTGGTTGTTGCAGGTTGACCTAAAAATAAGAACATCACCTTCTAAAGAAAGAGCTGTCTTTCCCCTGCTTTTATCTAACCCAGTTTCTGCTCTTTAGAAGAAATGAAGTAGTCAGCATTTCCAGACCTTACCAAGTAAATTCCTAGTACCATGCCCAGTAGCACTGTTATAATTATGGGTTAATTCCTAATAAACCACACATTCCAGTAAGGACTTAAAGACAGATTGTATCCTATCACATACAGTGAATTACCACTGGCAATAACAAGAGAAATGTAAACTATGTCCCATAGCTCTTAAAGTGGGTTGGCCCCTCCTGCTTTTAAATGAAAAACATACGTTTTCTACCATCACTTCAGGCTAGTTCTTGTGACATTTTCAAAAGCATTTTGTGGGGGGAAAATATCAGTAACACTTCACAGGAACAGAATATCCTGTTTACTAACACTTGATTGAAGGAGCTCTAATGTCATAGGGAAATTCTCCTGAGCCAGTCGAAATGGCAGATCATAAGCATGTCAGATCTGGCACTACAGGCAATGTGCAACATCTAAAGGAAGGTTGTACTTTCAAGGGGCATACCTCATATGCTTGAAGCTGGAAGTGGTACAAAGTCAATAAAGTTGTTATTGTGCTATTTTGGAAAGGAAAAACATTAAAGTAATGTTGGGAGGCTGGATGAAATTAGAAGCAAACTTCAGCTGTAGTTCACTTTGCTATACTTTTAACCTAGTACAACTTAGTTTGTCTAAATAGTCTGGAATGCACACATGCACACAAAATGGATTATCATTAATTGAAACACAGAGATGGAAGGGGTCCTACAGGCTATCTAGTCCAACCTAAAGCATCCCTGACAAGTTTTCATCCAGCCGATGCTTGAAGACTGCCAGTGAGGAGGACCTCACCACGTCCCTAGGAAGCCAATTCTACTGCTCAACTACTCTTACTGTAATCCCCCCCCTTAATATCCAGCAGGTACCATCCACCCATAATTTAAACCCATTATTGCAAGTCCTATCCTCTGCTGTCAAGAGGAACAGCTCCCTGCCCTCCTCTAAGTCACAACCGTTCAAATATTTAAAGAGAGCAATCCTGTCTAATAAATTGCTAGTCTAAGTATTTAGACTGTTTTCATGATGTTTTTTATTTACTTCTCAGGGTATTTTCATTTTCCTTCTCTGCCCACAGTTTTAGGAAGACAGCAATGCTGGTTCAGCTTGGGTTCAGGCTATGCTGACACTATGCTCTCCAATACTCTTGATATAATCACATTCTGCTCAACAAGTTTTAGCACAACCTAAAGCATCCCTGACAAGTTTTCATCCAGCCGATGCTTGAAGACTGCCAGTGAGGAGGACCTCACCACGTCCCTAGGAAGCCAATTCTACTGCTCAACTACTCTTACTGTAATCCCCCCCCTTAATATCCAGCAGGTACCATCCACCCATAATTTAAACCCATTATTGCAAGTCCTATCCTCTGCTGTCAAGAGGAACAGCTCCCTGCCCTCCTCTAAGTCACAACCGTTCAAATATTTAAAGAGAGCAATCCTGTCTAATAAATTGCTAGTCTAAGTATTTAGACTGTTTTCATGATGTTTTTTATTTACTTCTCAGGGTATTTTCATTTTCCTTCTCTGCCCACAGTTTTAGGAAGACAGCAATGCTGGTTCAGCTTGGGTTCAGGCTATGCTGACACTATATCAAAATCACATTCTGCTCAACAAGTTTTAGCATATTTTCACAAGGAAAAAATGAACCCCATGCTGGAGATAAGAGTGCCATTTGAGGAGAAGGAGCATTACCCTACCCTGTGTTTCAGACCACATATAATACCTCAAGTATAGCTGGGAAATTCTGGCAAACTCACTAATTCTACGCAGAATATATAATACGCCTGCATACCAAAGGTACAGTCCTGTTATTTAAACTATGCTGAGGGATCTGTGTTATACAATAAAAAGTATTTTAAAAAGAGGAAGAAAGGGATGTAAGTTATCTCGAGACTGATAACCAGCTGCTATCAGATCATCAGATGAGACTGGTCCCTTCCCTTGCAGAGAATCTAATTAAAGAATCACCATTTTTTAAGAGGTAGGAAGTTCTGCATGTGTTATTTCTTAAAAAATGATTTGTTTTGTTTTGCTCAGAACTTAACAACATGGTAGCCCTCCCCAGGTCTGCACAACTGAACATGTACTGCAAAGTTTTCTGTGCTAGGGACATAATCCCAGGTATGCATAGGATTTATTTGGATTGGGAATAATCCTATGCATAGGATTTATTTGGATTGGGAATATGGCATATGAGATTAAGGGGGGTTTAAGCCTCCTCTTCTGTCATTTTCTCATCCTGAACTCTCAGAGAGGAGTGCTATTTTCAAATATGCCGAAGAAGAAAACACAGTTCATTTTAAGTATCAATGATACAGTCCTTAAGTAATCATATGTACCTCTGCACACATTTCTCTCTCCCTCCACTTCTATAAATTAAAAACAACACACATGCAGATAATTGACACTTATATTTAATACGTTACATTGATTACCACAAAACAAGACTCCCAGAATATAATGGGAACTATTACAGGACAAAAGAGAAAGAGGGGGGCTAGGATTATCAAATTGGTCTTTATACTACAGAGCAGCAGCTATGACTTGGATTAAAGATTGGTTGACACTTGAAAATAGAAGACTTCTAAATATAGAAGGTCACGATTTAATGATAGGGTGTCATGGATATATCTGGTATAGAAAAGATAAAGTATATAACAACTTTCATCAACATACTATACATGGAGCCTTAATAAAAATATGGCGAGAACTAAAAGAACTTCATTATGATAAAACACCCAAATGGATCTCACCAATGGAAGTCTTCATAAAACCAACATTACTCACAAAAGATAAATTAGAAAAATATGATACATTATTAGACAAAAATAATATTCTGAAAACTCAGGAAGAACTTCATGCACAAAATATAAAATTGACCTGGTGGGAAAATATACAATTAACTACCAGATATAATAAGGATAAGAAAATTGGTTTCCAGACGATAAAAACAGATTTAGATAAAATTTGGTTATCCTCGAGTGATAAGATGATACAGAAATTGTAAATTTCCTTCTATTTGATTATTTACAAGATGAAATAGTGAAAGTTCCAATGATCTCTTGGATGAAAGATTTCGGTCATAATATTGATATAGATGATTGGTCTAAAATATGGAAAGCAATAAAATACACATGAGCAGTACCATATAAGGAAAATATATACAAAAATTTTTTAGGTGGCATTGGTCCCCAGATAAAATAGCTAAGGGTTACACGAATGCCTCAAAAAACTGCTGGAAATGTAAATATAATGTTGGTACTTTTTACCATATATGGTGGACGTGTAGTATAACACAAAACTACTGGCACACAATACATAAAGCTATATGTGAAATTATGGATATAGACTTACCTTACTTACCACAAATTTATTTGTTAAATATCTTACCAGATAACTGTAATAAATAACATATGTTAACTTCAGCTCGAATTGTTTTTGCTAAGTATTGGAAACAAGAAAAAATACCCTCAAGAGAAGAATGGATATATAAACTGTTGGACATAGCAGAGATGGACAAATTGACATTGATTGTACAAGGAAAAGATAATGATATATTTAAAGAAAGATGGAATAGACTATAAATGGTTAGAAAAGAAGTAATGTAATAGACTCAAAAGAATGGTAACAACTTTATTGTAAGCAATACATCTGTTAAGAATTATGTAAAATAACATAAATAAAAATTTGAAGGAAAAAAAAGAACTAGTTGGTTCAGAACAATAGGGTGGAGTCAAGGCATTGGAGGTTAGCAGCAGAGAGAGGGTTTGTTAATGCAGTGGTTAGGGTTGCCAGGTCCCCCCCCCGGCCACCAGCAAAGGATGGGGGGGTGTATGGTTGTCAGAGCCAGGCTGGGAAACTCCTGGAGATTTGGGGCTGGAGCCAGGGGAGGACAGGAGACAAGCTGTAATGTCAGGGGTTCCTGGAGCATTGCATCCCTAGCAGTTCTAGATAAAATATTCTGGGCTCTTACCACTTTATCTAAGGTAACTGAAAAATATGCCTGCAGAAAGTAAATTGTGAAGAGGGGAAGTGAGCCAGTTTGGTGTAGTGGTTAAGATCAGCAGACTCTAATCTGGAGAATCGGGTACAATTTCCCACTCCTCCACTGGAAGCAAGCTGGGTGACTTTGGGCCAGTCCAGGGCTCTTTTTGTAGAAAAAGCCCAGCAGGAACTCATTAGCATAATAGGCCACACCCAACAGCAGGAACTCATTAGCATATTGGGCCACACCCCTGACAGCACAGCTCATTAGCACATTAGGCCGCACCCACATGTTACCAGTAGTGTGGTTATCCAGCCACACCCACCTTTTGCTTGTTATTCTGTTTACCTTGTTGTCAAAACCCAGGCCCGTTTTTGTAGCAGGAACTAATTGCATGTTAGGCCACACACCCCTAATGTAGCCAATCCTAATGAGTTTCTGCTATTGGGTGTGGCCTATTATGCTAATGAGTTCCTGCTGGGCGTGGCCAACTTGGGAGCCAGCCAGAACTCTGTCCTGTGCGTTCCTGCCCCAAAATAGCCCTTGGCCAGTCACAGCTCTTTCAGAGGTCCCTCAGCCCCTAAAAACAAGTCTAGCTGGCCACTAGCACAACGCTAAACTAGAACTTGTGGCTGTCAGGCAATCTCAGGGGGGAGGCTCAGTGGGCCCAGTGGTTGGGAGCCACTCAGGGCTCACCGCCAGTGCTGGGGGAGCATGGGAGAAGGCTCAGGGGCCCAGCAGCTGGGAGTTGCTCAGGTCTTGCTGCCAGTGCCCAGGGGAGCGGGAGAAGGGGGGCGGGGAGAAGGATTGGTGGGCCCAGCGACTGGGAGCTGTGCGGGCCTCGCCGTTGGTGCTGGGGGGGTTGGGGGAGAGAATTGGCAGGCCTGGGCCTCACCATAAGGGCAGGGGGACAGGGGTGGAGGATTGGTGGGCCTGGGCCTCACCATTGGTGCGGGGAGGGGAGGGAAGAAGGATTGGCAGGCCCGAGCCTCGCCGTCAGTGCCGGGGGGCGGGGGAGAAAGGGAGAAGGCTCACCTGTGGCTGCTTCCTCCTCCTCCTCCATGTGGAGCTCCTTCTCCCCCCATGAGTATCACAGGTCCCCGCTTCTTGTAATTCTTATTTGTGAAAAGGGGAGATTAACGTTAGTGCAACTGGTATTATTATTGCAGAGCTATATTTTTCAAGTTGAAGACTGTAGCCTGGTTTCTGTAATGTCCAGTTTGTTCCATTTTTTTTGTTTTTGTTTTTTTTGCAAGAGGACTGCTGTGAAAAATCTGATGGACTGAAGAAGGTGGAATCCATAGTGGAGGAAATAGTGTTCACAGGAATTGTGTTTACTGGAACACAACAACTAACTAGCTGAGCAAGTCATAACTAGGCCTTAGTGACTCTAATTCCTCCTCCAGTCATAGTCACCAGATCTGAGCCTCTCCTTTCTAGAGAGCATCTGAGAGCTCTCCTTAAAGTAACAGTACCAATATACCACAGGCTAAGCTTACCACAAAGCTGTTGGAAGCAAGAACCAGTTGCTTGACTGAATTAATAGAGATTATCTGTTGCCAAGATCTGTTCACTATTATACCTACATGTTTAGTTATATAAACCTTGTTATATCCTTTTGTATGTCAGAGAGTTTTGAGTTAAAGAATTTTTAACTTAAATTGTTTTACAAGATATACTCCTGAATTAGCCCCACAGAATCCACACAGGCAGAGCTAATACTTGAATGCTGTCCACCAGGTAAGATCCAGCCCAACTTCCACTGCTTCAACCCAAGAAAAAGCCATAGAAAAATTGCTATTAAAAAAAGTATGGACTTACCCAGTACAAGTATCAAAAACGTGATAGTGTATTGAGTCAGCTGAGAACTTTGCATGGTGACATTATGGAAACTGCTGGCTGGATTTGCTTAACAGACTTCTTTTAATAGGCTACTGTACCACTGAGAGCAACATAGGATCACAGAAGCTTAGATGTAGCTGATAAATGCCAAGCATTTGGTGCTTAGGATTACAGAAAGAATAACACAGAGAGCCTATCTCATAAAAATAACTGATAGAACACTGGCACTAAGTTCCCTTGGGAGGTGCCTGAGTGAGGAATGTGGTGTAGAGACATAGCTTACAACTGACGCAGTGAAATACTTAAGGTTTTGATTCAACATGCTCTGAAAATTGCCACAGCTTGGTATTGTATTTTATTCTCTATTGTTATTTTCTGGCTTGCTGTGTCGTGGTTCCAAATGCCATAATTCTCAAAGTATGAGCAGAGACTCCCTAAGGAGCTACTGAGGGACAGGGGGCAATGGCAAGCTGAGCTAGAGAATAGTGTTTGAACAAAAGAGGGAAAGAGGGGAGGAAAATTTTAGGAAAAGTGTGTGCATGGACAAGAGGCATGCATAAAATAAATGAAACAAACAAATGTTTCTAGCTGTGATTTACATTTTCAAGAAATAACCTGGGGTTGGCTAACAGCAGACAGCACTTGGCAATGTCTGTGGCATGTGGTCATCATACAATAGGTGTCAGGTGACACGTGAACAATATTTGGTAGAATTCACAGTCCCTCAGAGAAACACCATAATCGGACCTGAGAAAATCAGCTTGACTCCCCCCCCCCAAGCTGTATTATCCTGCAGTTTCCTGTGGATGCTGACAGAAATTATTTCAAGATAGCCACCTTGCAGGTAAAACACATGACAAAGAACTCAGGAGTGCCACCCAGCACAGCAGTAGCTCAGTATTGGTTCTTACTTCAGTTCTATAGCTTATTCTATGTCCTGATACAGGCAAGATCTGCATTTCTATACCACCAATAGCCAATGATATGGAATAGGAGCTGAAAAACACACATTATGGTGATATCAGCACATGAGGTAAATCAAACTAGACATTACAAAGGGGAAAGAGGAAACTTCTATGTGTTCTTCTTAAAATGTTGTTCTGCTCTAAGGTAGTAATGCCTGAATTTTGATTGCATAATTCAGTTTTCAAAAATACTCATGAGCTGATCTATAAGTATATGTGTATGCATGCTTTCTGTTTCCATATGATGCCATCCTGCATTCATCCTCCACATGTCCAAAATATAAGGGATGCCTTCAGTTTCAGTGAACAGGAATACCCCTTTCATTCCCCCTATGACAGACTCCTGACTCTCCCCCACTCCCAGGCAGATTTTCCCATCAAAAATATTTTTAGTTCCCCTCTGTGACTGAGCAGCCCTTCAGTAGGGTGTATTTCTTCTTTATTTTATAAGCTTTAACTGTCCCACCCTGTCACAGATATTACTTTAGGCTTCTGACCCAGCCACAGGAACCGTTCCCAGGACTGCCAGTAAACAGGAGAATGGTAGGGGGACTCCTGGGGCCGCTGTTCTCCCCCCCCCCCCGCAGCTGGAATCCTGCACCCCGGCAGTGGCCACCGCAGCTTCTATTCAAAGGAGCAGCAGCACTGGAGGAGTGGCTAAACTCAGTGGGCATGCAAACAGAGCAGTGAGCGGCCGCTAGGTGGGCTGCCCTGCCAGCTTTTTGCCTTGCATGCTTTCCCCTCCTTTTTGTTTTAAATTGCAACTTTGTTAGGTGAGGGAGAAGAGAAAGCAGTACCGGCAGCAGGAGCAGCGGCACATGGGAGGAGCGACCAAAACCAGCCAGCCACCAGCTGCCCCACCTGCCTCAACCATGCCGGAGATGGCTCGGGCTTCAGCAACATTTTGTTGCAGGTCCCCTCTTGTTTCTATATGTTGTCGAAGGCTTTCATGGCTGGAGTTCATTAGTTGCTGTAGATTTTCCGGATTGTGTGGCCGTGGTCTTGGCATTGTAGAACCTGACGTTTCACCAGTAACTGTGACTGGCATCCTTAAGTTTACATCAGGACCACACAGCATAGCAGTCGGACAAGAATAAAGGAACATGAAAGACACTGCAGACTTGGCCAACCTGAATAATCAGCAGTGTCTGAACATAAAACAGGACACAGTATTTTGTTCCAAGACACTGAAAGGCTGGACAACACTTCCAATTACCATGTCAGATTACACAGGAAGGCCATTGAAATTCATAAACATAAATACACTTTCAACAGGAAAGAAGAGAGTTTAAAAATAAATAGGACA
Organism: Gekko japonicus; assembly: GCF_001447785.1. Taxonomy (NCBI): domain Eukaryota; kingdom Metazoa; phylum Chordata; class Lepidosauria; order Squamata; family Gekkonidae; genus Gekko; species Gekko japonicus. The sequence goes on along the minus strand of NW_015165865.1, from coordinate 63,002 downwards.
TGGTTTGCTGTCCTGAAAAACACAAAAGACTCTACATCTGACAATAGCACTTCAGATAAGATTAGAATTTCAGCAGCCAATCCACATACAAAAGAACCTCCTCAGGAAACAGGAAACCTCCTCAGGAAACAATCCATATACGAAAGAACCTCCTCAGGAAAGCTCCTCCATTAGCATGTTAATAGCCTGGGGAACACCTAAAAGATAATGACTCAGCCCTACCCCACCTTCTAGAGTAGATATAAATTACCTGCCTACAATTTTCTTCTCACCTTGCACAGAGAGTACTCCATCTTTCTGTGTTATACCTCTGAGAATGCCAGTCACAGTTACTGGCGAAACGTTAAGTTCTACAATGCCAAGACCATGGCCAGACAACCTGGAAAATCTACAGCAACTAATTATATTTCTAGAAGAAGAAGAAGAGATTGGATTTATACCCCGCCCTTCACTACCCAAGGGAGTCTCAGAGCGGCTTACAAACTCCTTTCCCTTCCCCTCCCCACAACAGACACCCTGTGAGGTAGGTGGGGCTGAGAGAACTCTTGACAGAAACTGCTCTTTTTCAAGAACAGCTGTGCCAGAGTTATGGCTTGCCCAAGGTCATCCAGCCAGGTGCAAGTGGAGGAGTGGGGAATCAAACCCGGTTCTCCCAGATTAGAGTCTGCACACTTAACCACTACACCAAACTGGCTCTCTAATAAATACACCAAACTGGCTCTCTAATACATTTCTAATAAATGGGTTTACAAGGGTGTAAATCTTCCTAGGATTGCACCATAACTGAAAAGTGTTTTTCACCATAGGAGTGATAATGCCCTGAAAGATTTCCCTGCCAAGAAGATGCCAGTTAAGGGGTAGGCAGGAACTCATCACAGAGGGAGCGAGCAGCACCTGGGAAGGTACAAAGTCAGAAAAGGAGGGCAGAAAACATAAAAATAAACAGAGATGGGAGGGAGGTGAGAAGGAGACAGACAAGACTGAAGGCGACGGGATAGTCCCAGGCACTCCCAGATCCTGATTCACCAGGACCCTTGGCTCTTGACAAGTCTGTCCTAGTAATAGAACTGAGGGCCAGAGTGGAGGGCTGGAGTCAGCATACACCACTGAGGTGAGGCAGTGGCTGCGCCTAGGGTTTTAGGTGGGGCCCACTGCCACCAGCCCTTCAAACACTCACGTCTCCTGCTCCCTACCCTTTCCCCACCTGGTTATAAGTTCCCCAGTATCCCACTCCCAACTAAACATGCTACCCAGCATCATTGGTGGAGAGTATGCAGTTGGTACATGGCAATGGTGCTCCAGGAAACCACAGTGGTAGCACAACCAGCCGTATGCAATGTTCAGTGCCATCAGGCAAAGAGCATGCAGACAGTGCAGGAAGCTGTGAGTGTGGGCAGTGGGAAGACTTGTAAGCAGGGAAAGGTTACACTGGCAGGTGGAGACACACAGGAAGGGGTAAAAAGGGAGGTACAAGCAGCAGTCTGATGGTAGGTAGAGGGTATGCCCTGAACACTCCCTGCCCACCCTTCCCCCAAACTGGAAACAGCTCTGGCAGGGTGTGACTATAAAATGGCAAATGAACTGGAATGGCTATCTGGTGTCCACCTTCCTTGGGATGGAGACACAAAGCTATGATGTCCCCTAGGGATCCCAAGTCCCCCGGGGGGTGGGGAAACCCCCGCCCCAGAGGCCCGTTCCCTGGCACCGCCGGATCGGGCCCCGGGGGAAACTCCGCCCCAATGTGCGCGTCACCCAGAAGTGCCAGTTAAGTGCCAGGAACTCATCACAGAGGGAGCGAGCAGCACCTGGGAAGGTACAAAGTCAGAAAAGGAGGGCAGACAAGGCAAAACTCTATGGTGCCTGGCGTCCTCCCATCACTTCTGGGTGACGTGCATGTGGTGCGCGCACACACACACAAGACGCCGACCGGGAGCCCCCTAGACTTGGCAACCCTAATGTCCCCCCACCCTCAGGAGATGCCACGAACGGGTGGAAGAGTATTTTTGCATCACAACAGTTGCTCTCCTGTTGGCCAGTGAAAGTCTGTACTGGAACCCAGTGAAGCATTTCTTGTTTTCTGAGAAATGTAATCTTTCCTCCCTCAGGACAAAGATCCCCATATTATGGTACAGAACAATGCAAATGTCCTATAAGCCCCAAGAGGGTAATATTTTCTTCCCAATCTATTGTTTCTGAGTTAGTCATCACAATTTATCTATAAACTGGTGATTTAGGAATAGTAAAAACAAAAAACTTGTGGGGAGGAGGCATTCCCTCACCTTTGCTTCCTTCCCTCTCCCTCCATCTCCCCCTTTCTTTCTCTCCCCAAGCCTATCTCCCCTTCTTTTTCTTTTCAACCCTCCACCAAGCCAATCCCTCCTCCTTTGTCTTTCTCTCCCCCAAGCCAATCCCCCTTCTTTCTTTCCCTCCCCAAGTCAATACCACATCTCTCCCTTTCTCTCCCCCCCCAGGCTAATCCCCCCCTTTTCCCTGCCTTGGAGCCCAGCAGCAGCTCTACTCCTCTCCGTGCCTTGGTGAGTGTTGCTTTGTCTTCCTCCTCCTCTCCCTCCCCGTTCCCTCTTCCTCACCTGACCCCGCATGCCTATTACAGGCTCCTGCCTCGGGGTCTCAGGAGCGTTGCCTTGTATCCTTTGTGGTAGCCAGGGCAGGCTCTGTGGGACCCCAGGAGGTGGAAAGCCAGTGTGTGGAGGCACTGGTCATTGAGGTGGCAAGACTGAGCCCAGCCCTTCATTGCTGGCCGTTGGTGCCAGCAACGATGTTCGCAGCAACCTCCCCAGTGGCAGGTGGTATGGTGGCAACCCAAATGGGCCTGCCGCCCCTTCGGAGGGCAGTGGCCCTGCTGGCTGCTCCTTTGCTGTCAGTGGGCTCAGCCGTGGCAGCAGCAGCTCTGATGGCAGTGACGGGCATGACAATGACTTTCCCGGCAGTGGTGATGGCTGGGCTGGCAGTGGCAGCAGGCTCTGTGGTGGCATTTCGGCCAGACTCTTGGGCCGGGACAATGGTGACTCTGTTGGGGGCAGCAGCAGTGCAGGTGAGTCTGGCCCAGACAGTTGCATTGACTGCACATGCACAGATGCTTTTTATTTGGGGGGAATTTAAAGCCCCAATGTATTTTTTTTCATTTTTCAGATTTTTCTGCAAACCTATGTGGTTACACAAGTTTTCAGGAAATCTTGGAAAAGTGTGCCCCCATCTGTGGATTTAGATATCCACACATAGGGGGCATGTTGAGAATCAGATATATAGATATTTAGAATGCATGATGTTAGAGCAAGTGGGTTTTATGTACTTTTGTGAGTCACACAAGCCCACAGTGCAGGGTTTTTGTTTTATATTATTATTTACTTTTTTGCAGTCTTTGGTTTCCATTTCTATTTTTAAACAACATTCTGTGCTGAAAATTATTTTCTTTTCAGCTAAGTTGTAAATGGTGATGGGGGTATATGAAGCATAAAATATATAAAATGTATCTAGGGAGATGTTTGGGAGAAAGCCACAATAACTTTGGAGGCACACAAATATCATTTTAGGTCTGATAAGCTGATATATGCTAAAAATAACCTATCAAATGGAGCCTCAGTACCCCAACCACAGCTATTGTTTTTAGGCCTCAGTACCTCAACTGCAGCTGTTTATTATATTTAGCTGTCAAAGCCAGGAGTTATGTTCCTCAAAAAAATTTGAAATCCAATTGTTCCCATGAGTATTTCAAACCAGACCATCTTAGCTGGTCTAGCATTCTAATAGAGACAAAGGGAATCACGTACATAGTATACTCCTTGTCCCCTATTGTACTAGCAATGGTCATAATGACAGTATATTTACTACATCAGCATAGCAGTAGTTTTTTAAAAAATAACAATAGCCAAATTTTAACTGAAAGTATATAGTTGCCTCATCAGGTGTCCACAGGAAGCATAAGAATTTTGGATTTCCTTCATGGCAAACTATTCTACCCATTTTTTTAAAAGGGTATTTCTTGACATGAACCGTTTCTGATGTTATACTGGCTTGCATCAAGCTATGGTATGTCACATCTGCTATGCACAGTAGTTTATGTACTGAAAAACGATGAGGTGAAGTAGAGGTCAGGAGGCTGCTGTAAATGTTATTCCTGCT
>NW_015165865.1:52104-58823 GCF_001447785.1 Gekko japonicus | reverse complement strand
CTGCTGTGCATGGGGGTTTATTGCCTATATGCATGCATTTACGGGGAAATCGCCAATTTACTTTACATTTGTGAATACACATAAAGAGCTCGATCCTGTGAAGTGCTGAACTACTCCAGCTGTCACAATCATTTTCTACGACAAGGTCCCAGACACACACAAAAGCCAAACTCTAACACTTTGCAGTTTGAACAGTTTGTTTAGCATTGTTTTAATGAGGCACAAGACCTCCAAGTCCCCAAACTCAAATTCACTCTTGGCCACTGTGGAAATTCTGCTCTGCTTCCAAGTTCTGTGGCTTGGATCCATCCCTAATTGTAACCTTTAATTGCTTCTCCTTCCCTCACTGGAAGATAATACATAGAGGAAGAGGAATTCACACATACAAGGGAGTCAGTCAGAAGAAGCACATGATGTAGCACAGCACCACCTGCACAGGAAAGGAAACCTTGACCAGCAACCCATGTCTGAAGCTGTTGTCTCTAGCCAAGCTCCAGTCATAGTGACCTTTGCTTGAATTCAGAGGAGCCAAATGGCATAAAGGAGATGCTAATTGCCTCATAAACTCCCTATGTCAATCATTTTGTTTTATTCATTTTTTGATGAACAAACATCTCTCCCATCTGTCCAACAGTATGCAGTCTAATTGTACAAAAAACAAGGTTTGGCTGTCAGAGAGAGAGCACAATGACTGAGAAATATATAAATGTTGTGTAGTGCTATCCTATGGACGTTGACTCTTGTGCTCAGGTATGAAAGCTTACTAACTGGTCAAGTCAGGACTATTGTGAAGAAAAAGGGCATAAGAATAGCTGCTGCTGAGGTAATCACAATGGTAGCAGTTCTTTTCAGTTTCACAAAGGTTGGGGGAAGTTGCTAACATAATCCCCTATTGAGACAAATGAGAATCTTTCTGCCTCCAGCAGAATGGTTGAAAAATTATGGTGAATCATAACTTTAAGGAAACCACTATGTTTAGCTCTTACTGGAATGGGGAGAAAAGGGGTAAAAATTTTAAACCACAGAACTCATATCCCTCCGCTGGATGTTCAAGAGATCACCAATGCATTTTTTGCTTGCCTAAGTAAGTGCATAAGATGCAGGCACAGCTCGATAGGGCAGTGCAGGCTCTGTATATATATAAGGATCCAGGTTCAACCTCTGCCATTGCAGCTTCAGGTTCTGAAATAGCAATGTTCTCAAAAGGTTCTTAAATAGCAAAGGGGGGGGGGGACTCTACCTAAAGGCTTGGAAAGCTGATTCAAGCCAGAGAAGACAGCCCAGGATTATAGGAGCCATTAATTTGCCTTACTATAGGATAATTTTTTTTAATGTCTTCAAGACATGTTTGAACTGGACTTTGTGCAGAGGCTATGCAGATTAATGCAGGATAATACACTGACATCATGACATGAGGTAGGGAATTCTATACTTTATGGAAGGGAGGAAAACCTGACACGAGGACATGATTTTGGGCTGCAGCCCATGTTTTGCATACAAAACTCTTCTGCCCTGAATGTGCAGATAGCCCTAAGTGATCGACTTGTAATTTATGCACAAAGGAACTTGTGTTGCTATAATGTGCATCTCCCCCCAACATTGCACTTCATATCTTAGGTTTGATCGGTAGCATTTCACTTTGCAATCTAGGATGTATATATCAAAATGGCAGACATGCAGTTTCTGAGTTCAAACATGATAATGTTTTCAGTACAAATTCTCATCCAAACATATTTTTAACAAGCTTTGTAGGATTTTACTGTAGAGGATTAGGCATCAGCTGTTGAGGCCAAGTGCTGGGGGCTGGAGATAGGGAGTTTTCTTCATCCTTCAGACCCAGATGCTGAATAGTTGTGACCTAAGGCAAGTCACTTAGTTTCTCTGGGCAACACTTACCTATAGTTTAAACTGGAATTAATGTGATTTGGCTCCTAGGGGACTGAAAATCTTAATGAATGGTAGGATGTAAAGCGACTTTAGAAGGACAAGTGTTTTTATTATTGCTGCCTGTCAGATCCTTTAAGAAAATCTTGGAAGCTCTGTAGTCTCACAGCACTCTTGGTTCTTAATTTCATCCTAAGGGATTCTCCAGTTACCTTAATACCCAGAAGTTTAGGAAGCACATTAAATCCAGTGAACTAATATTTTCCCTTTAGTTCGTTGAGTACATATATGAACAGAATTGCCTTTTCTGACACACTATTATACCGGAGAAGCTAGGGCCAGGCATTCTGCAGAGCTTGGAAAAGCTTGATGACAAGTTTTATATGGCTTCTTTATATGGCCCCCGCCCCGTACCTGGATCTTTGTTCCTTGGAGGAAAACAAACATGTATGTCTATAAATTAAGCAAAGGGCATGATTTCTAAAAAAAAATAGCAATTTATATAATAGTAGAAATCTTTCAAAATTTTTAGATGAGAACAATGAATTGTCAATTGTCTGAACATTTACATGACTCCCCAAGCTCTACTATAAGCTCCAAGCTATCAGTTTTCAAAATGATAAAGAAAACAGTGTGGTATTATCTGGTATAAGCCACTGGTACAATCAAGTTTACTAAAATGGCACTTGTACTTAAGGGGGAGAGGGGGAGATAGGATATTATATGTATTCTGTAAAACTTCTAGGCCTGGTCAGCCAACATCTGGTCAGTGAACATAAGCCAGTATTTATATCCTGAGATGATCCTCAAGGATGTAGCCCAGTATTTTAAAGAAAGACAAAACAAAATAGAGAATAATAGCTGATTACTCACTGGAAATATCTCCCAGTGAAATAGCCCTCAGTTTTCTTGAAAGCTTGTCATGGTTCCAGTCTTTAGTATTATCTTTGCTATTTTTAAAATTCTATTTATCCTCTCCCCACCAGCTGCATCAACCAGGTCCACTATACATGCTGTTCATTCTAGCATCTGCTCATAACTATTTATGTGTCCAGGTTGAATCATTTCTTTTCTTTTCTTTTCTTTTTTTGGCCCCCCGAAGGGGAATTTTATATTTTTTTGCATTTTCTACACACTACAATTATGGTATGGGGGAAGGGATACTAATACCCTAACACTATTACTATGGGTGATGGGTAAAGGAGATCTAATACATATATCTACTTGATAGGGGACGGAATACTACCATTCTAATCTATTTCATCTACTGGATTTGGGGGAGGGGAAAAGTCTAATACATGTTATGATCTGAATAGTTGAAAAAATAATGCTTTTTAACCTAATATTACATGTTATATCAAGATTTGGTTCAATTATGATAATACATATTTTATAGCTTAACACAATTACTTCCTTTAGTGTTATTGTCTTAGTTCTAGAGTCTTTTCTTCTTGCGTTTCTTCGTTTTCTGGAGTTTAGTATGGTATTCCCTTTTTTTGCAGAGTGAGAGTGAGCATCCTGTAGTGTTTCCTCTGTTTTCTAACTTCAAAAGGGTTGTCTTTCAAAATTTTTACTTAATCATTCTTGGTTTTTAAGGATTTTCCCATTGTTGACTTTAGCACTAGTTCTCTGGTAGATCGTTTCGTGAATTTTAGATAGGTTTCCCCTGGGAGTTTGTTTTTCTTTATAAAGTTCAGATAAGTCCTGTGAGCCACATCCATCTCTTTTATTAAATCTTCTTGTTTATAATCCATTAATGGGGCCAAGGCAACCACCAAAAGTTCTTTTAAATCCTCGTTCTTCTCTTCGGGGATCCCATGGAAATGTAGAACACACATGGATCTTTCCAGCTGGAGCTGTATTAGTTGCGTTTTATCAGAGGATCTTTCCTTCTCTGCTTCATCCACTCTTTTGTTAATGCTCTCAGTCTGTTTTTCCATCTTTTTCAACGTTTTCTCAGTTGCTGAGGTTCTTTTATCCATTTGATTCAGTTGTTTTCGGACATTGTCCAGCTTAGTGTTCAGGTTAGTCATCTGATCCATTAGGGGGCACAGTGCATTTGCTAACAGTGAAGAGAAGTCTGTAGTTACTTCCTGGTTCTGGGAGGGAGTTGTTGGTATGTTATTTCTGGTCACCAGTTTTTTCTCCGGCACCCTCCGTCCTCTCCCAGCCATAATATCAACAAGAAGTAAGTTTTCCAAAACAAGACAAAAGTTATGCGATTTAGTCCCGCTTTGTATACTTTAGCAGTTTTTGCATTCACTTAACTTCTTATGTGTTTATTTTAGCTCAAAGTCTTTTTATTTCTGATTTATTCAAAAGAGGGGGTGGGGGTACTTGAATTCCTCTCCCCCAGCGCTTCAAACTTAGGCGCTTCCAATTACTACCAAGGTTCAGTTCGCTTTTTTCACCTGAGCTTTGCTTAACTCACAGTTTGGAGCCTTGGAGATCTTTTGGAAGCATTTTTAAAAGTTTGATCGTGATCGCTTGCTCCAGCAGTCATCTCTAGGCGCCATACTGGCTCTGCAGCAACAGTACCTTTCGGGGAAGAAGGTGAGCCTCAATTCCTTGGCCATCCCCTTGGAAGAGGCTCTCCTCAGCTCCCCAGGCTGGGGGTCTCCTACAGAGACCTCGGGGAGGACCGGGATGAATTCAGACCCCTCCCGTCAGCCGGGTCTCGGCGCGTCTCCATCAGAGCGAGATTTATTTTTCTTTAATTTATTTAATTTTCAACTTATATACCTCTCTGACCCCGAAGAGTCTCTGAGCGGTTTACACAGCTGTTTATCCCTAACTAGGGCCACATTATTTGTATGGGGGGTGATAACCTACCAGCACCCCTGCCGCGGGCTCAGTTATTCAGTTCCTGGCTTGGCATGTTGTTCAGTCCCTGGCAGCTCTTTGGCGCTTCACTTCCTGGTGCCCAGCAGAGGTCTTAAACTGCGGCTCCTTCCAGTGGGCTTTACCCGGTGCTCGGCGATGTGCCGGCTGCAGCTCTGGTTCTGTCCCGCAGGCTCCACCGTGCCACGTCACCATGCCACCGCGCACCATGACTCTGCCTCCGTCCAGCCTCGCGCACGCTGGGTCGCCAGGGCCGGAGCTGCCACCACTGCCATTGGCGCCGCCGCTCCTGCCACACGTCCTCGTAAGGAGGAGGGGTGCCCCTGCCACCTAGGGGCAGGTACCCATTTTAACTACTTGCGTTTTACGCGCTTTCGAACCGCTGGATGGACGGGAGCTGGGACTAGGGACGGGAGCTCACCCCGGCCACGGTGGGTCTCGAACAGCCGTAATGGCTGTTCATTGTTGTTATAGCAGGCATTTAACTGCCTGTGCCACCGCTCCCAGCATGAGATGTGTCCGAGCGGCAAAGCGCTTAAACCAGAAGCTTCAGGTTGAATCATTTCCAGGAATTCCTGGTCTTCTCACCCAGGTCATTTAGGGATGCCAGCAGTGTTCCTTCTAAGCTGAGTTAGTGTGAGCTAGCTCACAGTTTTTTGGCTTCCAGCTCACACATTTTTGTCTTAGCTCAGGAAAGATGGCTCCAAAGCAAACTAATTTATGCAGTAGCCAAATTGCTCGTTCACAACTTTAATGCCAGTAGCTTACAAAGTAGGATTTTTGCTCACAAGACTCCACAGCTTAGAGAGAGCATTGGATGCCAGCTCTCAGGTGGGACTTGGGGATCCTCCAGAATTATAGCTCATCTCCAGACTACAGAGATCAGTTCCCCTGGAGAAAATGGCTGCTTTGAAGGGTGGACTCTATGACATTTTACCCCACTGAGGTTTCTGTCCTTTCCCCACTCCATCCCTAAATCTCCAGGAGTTTCCCAACCTGGATCTGGCCACCTTACCCCTCCACCCCCTGCTGGTGACCAGAGGGGACCTGGCAGGGGTCGATTCATAGAAAAAAAGCTAGGGGAACTCATTAGCATAACTCATTAGCATATGCCACACACCCTGACATCACCGGAAGTGTGTCATAAGGCCACACACCCCACCCCCAACGGTCCCGGCTGCCGCCAGCCTTGCAGCTCCACTGCCGAGCCCCATGAGGGGCCCGGTGGTGGACCTGCAAGGCCGGCGGGAGTGCAAGGAAGCCCCGCGAAGGCCCTCCCTGGCCCCAGGCAGGCAGGAGTGGGGAGAGGCAGGGAGGAAGCAACTTACCCTCCCTTTTCTCCTGCCTCCTCCTGGCTGAATGAGGGCCGGAAGTGGGGCGGCCGGAAGCAGGGGGCGGGGCTTTGTCATGTGCCCCACCCCCGTACCTCACCCAGGGGAACTGCGATCCCCCCCCCCGAAATGACCTCTGGGACCTGGCAACCCTAGTCATGGTACCAGTTATGTCTCACTTAGTGTTTCCCTCATTCACCTCTCCTTCTGCTAGGCTATCAATAGGGTTCATAATATTTTGGCATACCCGGGCTATAACCCTGAAAAATTCAGGAAAAGACTTTCATGAGAATTTACTCTAGCAAAACACACATTTGTGAGTTATAAAGGAGCATGGCAATTCTTTTGCTCAATGACAGCACTCAGCAAGGGTCCTCCAGGCTTTCACCATATCAATCTCAAACCTGCTTACCATGTGAAAACAACAGTAAGACAACTTTTATACCATAATAAAACTCATAAAAACCCAACCTAAAAACTATCAATAAAAGCCAATATAGCATTTTTAAAGATGACAGAATAAGCAATCTGGTGGCCAAGGGCAAAAAATGGGGGGAAACCAAAAAGGCCAAGTCAAAAAGCAAAGTCTTCACTCAGCACTAAAGACCAGTCACTACGGGGGAAATTTAGAACTGAAGAATATATAGAAAGGGTTCTTTCCCG
>NW_015165865.1:27934-52092 GCF_001447785.1 Gekko japonicus | reverse complement strand
TAAAAACCGAAACATATGACCAACAAGAGGACAGCCACAGTGTCTAAGGTACTAGGCACCATACTGGAGATGCCCATATGACAAGGATTGTGTTAACAAAAAATCCTCAGTGTCCCAAGCGATGAAAAACAACAAAGGAAAATCTCTTAAAGTAACCCACAATTTAACCATGAGGAATATATTTTTCTTATAGTAAGTACAGAAATAATCACCAATGGATGGTTCAATCATTTATATTCCTTACCTGATGTTTCATCACTCAGTGACTCAAGCTTAAATGAGTGAATTGCCTCTATTCAGAAAGAGTATCTGAGGGCAATACAAAAGCTCTGTCTGTGGGATTTGATTGGTGATGCCGTTTCACACATTACTTGATGTGTAATCAAGGAGAAAGAAATATTCATGGCTGGACTCACCCATAATCACACAGTTCATCAGCTCAGACTTTTTTTTTCAACTCATGTTAATCCTACTGTTTCACTATTTCCAGTTCAGGCTATTTGGTGTACTATGGAATAAAATATTCCAAAATACTAGTTGTTGTTTTTTTTCTGACTCCAATAGGCTACTACTGTAACTAATCCTGATAGATAGCATTTTTAAGCTGCTAAAGTACTGTGATTCTACATTGGTTCTGGGAAAGTTATCCAGAAATTCCACTTATCTAATGTTTAAAAATCTTATGATCTTCAGTTAAATTTACAGATCTCTTAATAAATATATTCATTTGAAGTGAACAGGGTTTTTCCTAGAGTCAAATAACTCCCCTTTCACCACTGTATTGCTGTAACCCTTCCAAATTGTTCAGTTTCATGTACATGGAAGAATTCTAGGCTTTCATGTCTGGCCTTTGCAGTATTTCAGTTATATCAGAATCACCTACATGGAGCAGGTTTTTCACATCAGTTAGAGCCATAAATGATATGAGAGAGAGACCGTGAGAGAGAGAGCTGTCAAAGCACTGATGAGAGTTTTTTGAATTTTTAGAAACTAGAAGTGCCTCTATTGCCACCTGCTGGGCTTTTTTTGATTCATGAATACATCTCTTTAAGAAGACTGATTTCTTTCCAAATATGGAACTGGGGTTGTTGCTGTCCGGAATGTCCCCTGTACAAACAAGCTGGTCTATGAGCTATTTTCATGTTAGGCAGAACTGTGTAAGAAATAGGAACATCAGCTTTTGGTGTTAATTTATAGAACTAATCTCTTGCAAATATATGAAACACATGTCATCTCACACAGCTGAGAATTTCTTACCTCAAATTTTTCTCAACTGATCAATCATGCTTCCACACAATAACAAAGGGATTTTATTTGGGTCGCACATGTGTACAGTATTATTAGCATTGAGCCCCCTAAAAAGGCTGGAATGAATGTTGGAAGTCTGTGAATGAAATGTGTGCTGTTTTTCTTCTGCCTTGCAATGTTTTTCATAGTAAGTATGTTTAGAATTGCAACTTCAGGCAGAGTACTAAATCAGACATAACTCTGAAATAAGATTTATAGAGATACTAGCCTGATGCCCATGCTTCATGATGGTATTTAAGTTCTGTAAATCCAGTTATAATACTGATGATGTGAAGTTTGAAATGTAACATTTGTTGTAGGAATTCTAATGGAGAAGATTGTAGTGTAAAAAATGAAGTGAGACATAAGTTCTGTTTTATTTTTCTCTACTGAAGGACCTCTCTGTAGATCACATTGGTGGTTCTGCCCTCAGGTGCTAGGATCACCAGGCTGCTTGGTGAGCTCACTCTGGAAGAGGCCACATAGAACTGTCCTTGTGAGAAGCAGTCATCTGTTAAGTCTTGGAACTTGTTGATGGTCATAGGTGATCCTGCTGGGGCAGCCTCCCTGATGGATTAAAGTACCCTGGCTCTGCTCCTGCACCTGACAAACACTCACCTGTCTGGTATAAAAGGGATTGTGTTTAAAGGTATCAGGGAGGCTGGGCCAGCAACAGTGCTAAGGCAATCCTGCTGAGCAAGCCTCCCCGATGGCTATAAGCATCCCACTCCCTCTCCTACACCTGACAGGCAGCTGCCTGTCTGGTGTAGGAGGGGGAGGGACAGAGTATTAGAAGCCACTGTGGAGGCTGAGCCAGCAGGACTGCTAAGGTATTACAGCTGGGGTGGACTCCCTGATGACTTTAAGCACTTTGCACCCACTGCTGCACCTGACAGAGAGCAACCTCTCAGGTGTAGGAGGTGGGGGAACATGTTTGAAGGTATCGGGAAGGCTGGGCCAGTAGCATTTCTGGACCTCACAGGTGGTTGGCCATTCCTGATTTCCTCAACTGTCATTAGCTCTCTGCAGTCTCCTGTAACTGGTTATTTTAATCTCAGAACACTGAGCTCTGCAGCTGACCAATCAGAGAGTGGGGGAGGGTGCAAGGAGGCAGCAACCTTGCAGCCACATAGGAAGCAATGGGGGAGGTTGAGAAGTCGGCACGGCATGGTAACGGGCAGCTTTCAGTTCGTTCCGAACTGCCCGACCCCTTTTCGCTCCTTTTGGAGCCTCCCGGCTGCCGGGAGAGTTTCGCCAGACCCCCCAGAGAGAGGTCTGGAGCAGGGGGCTTTGTTCTGGCCCCTTCCACAGCTGGCAAATGTGGGGGATCCATTATTGCCCTGAAGCAGGAGCGGCTTCTGGGGTGGAGCATGGATGCCATGTTCTCTATAGCTGCAGCCACCCATTTTAACCATGTTTGGATTTAAAACTTTAAGTAATAACACAGAAGAAGAAGTCTAAGAAGCGAATTTGTGAGTACAACTACTTCTAATTTTGAAATAGAGAAGATTAGTGGCAATATTACCCCATAATTATCTGCTTGAAAAGGAGAGGTTTAGCAGCCAGAAGATGATTAGGAGCGGCAGGAATATTTTCTGCAGTGTTTGCAACTTTGGATAACTTTTTCTTGTTTTTTCTTTTTCATTGGCATGGACTTATTATGGATAACGGACAGGAAAAATGCTATGTATTTTGAATGATTATAAGAACTTGGGTGAATTGAATTGAACTGCGTAATTAAAATGGCGTTGGTAACACAAGAGGAGGAGGAAATGGGTGAGAATATGCTTGTGGAAGATCTGTTGGAACAATTCCTGAAGATTTTAAGGGAACAGATTCAAAAGGGTATTGAAAAAGCTTGCACAGATTTTATAAAAACAATGCATAATTCACAATTAGAAATAAAGAAAGAGGATCAAATAGAAGAGTGCATTGAGTCCCAATCCATGCTAAACAGAAATAACATATAGTTTACAAATGCAAGTTGGGAAAGAGGGAAATGAGGGACAGTTTATCCAGAGGGACGTAGAGACCATAGCATGTTACCAAACGAAAGGGTGCCCCGAACCTCAAGTTACACCAATTTCTTTGAGGGGTGAACAAACATGTGGACAAGGGCGATCCAATAGATATTGTTTACCTTGACTTCCAGAAAGCGTTTGATAAAGTTCCTCATCAAAGGCTCCTAAGTAAACTCAAAAATCATGGGATAAAAGGACAAGTTCTTTTATGGATCAAAAACTGGCTAATTAATAGAAAACATAGAATGAGTATAAATGGGCAGTTCTCTCAGTGGAGGGGGGTAAGCAGTGGGGTACCGCATGGATCAGTACTTGGTCCACTGCTTTTTTAACTTGTTCATTAATGATTTGGAGTAAGCAGTGAAGTGGCTAAATTTGCGGATCATACAAAGTTGTTCAGGGTGGTCAAAACCAGTGAGGATTGTGAGGCACTGCAAAGGGATCTGTCAAGGATGGGCAAGTGGGCGTCAACATGGCAAATGGGGTTCAATGTGGCCAAGTGCAAGGTGATGCACATTGGAGCCAAAAATCCTAAATATAAATACACATTGATGGGGTCTGAACTGGCAGAGACTGATCAAGAGAGAGATCTTGGAGTTGTAGTAGATAACTCACTGAAAATGTCGAGACAGTGTGTGACTGCAATAAAGAAGGCCAATGCTATGCTGGGGATTATTAGGAAGGGTATTGAAAACAGATCAGCCAATATAATAATGCCCCTATATAAATCAATGGTGAGACCTCATTTGGAATACTGTGTGCAATTCTGGTCACCACACCTTAAAAAGGATATTATAGCTTTGGAAAAAGTGCAGAAAAGGGCAACTCGAATGATAAAAGGGTTGGAACACTTTCCCTATGAGGAAAGGTTAAAGCGCTTAGGGCTCTTTAGCTTGGAGAAAAGACGACTGAGGGGTGACATGATCGAGGTTTATAAGATTATGCATGGGAAAGAGCAGGTAAAGAAAGAGGTACTTTTCTCCCTTTCTCACAATACAAGAACCCGTGGGCACTCCATGAAATTGCTGAGCGGTCGGGTTAGAACGGATAAAAGGAAGTACTTCTTCACCCAAAGAGTGATTAACACATGGAATTCACTGCCACAGGAAGTGGTGGCGGCTACAAGCATGGACGGCTTCAAAAGGGAATTAGATAAGCATATGGAGCAGAGGTCCATCAGTGGCTATTAGCCACAAGGTATAGCTAGGGGCTCTGGGGCAAGTGATGCTCTGTCTTCTTGGTGCTTGGGGGGGGGGTCAACAGTGGGAGGGCTTCTAATGTCCTGGCCCCACTGCTGGACCTCCTGATGGCACTGGTATTTCTGGCCACTGTGTGACACAGAGTGTTGGACTGGATGGGCCTTTGGCCTGTTTATGGTTTGTTTTCCCGCCCACTTGGACTAAACAGCCGGGGGGGGACGCGTCCTCTCTCTTTTCCTCGACATCCCGCCGCTGCCGCCGCTCATCACTGAGGCCAGCGCGCATCCGCACCCTGAGGTCGGGACTGAAGTGGGCAGCCCAGTGGTGGTGGCGGCGCCTGACAGAAATGTGTGTCGTCCTCTTCCTCCTCCTCCCCTCCCTGTGGTGGAGGGAGACCCAGCGGGTGAGCGCAGTGCGGACCTCCTCCGCCCTCCACCATCATCGCCCCCGCCGGTGGCTTGGCCTAGTCAGCGGCAGTGTCGAAACCCTCCGCCTCGATCGCCTCCTCTCCTCCTCCGCAGGAACAGATTCCGCGCCCACCCCCACCCATCCACTCCGCCGCCTCAGCCCCCCCATTCCCCCTTCCGCGCCCGCCTGCCTGCATCATGAGGCTGAAGGGCCAGGGATGCTGTGCCCCGGGCGGGGGAGGCGACGCCGACAGAGGGGAGGAAGCCGGCAAAGAGGAGCAAGGCCCACTGGTGCGGAGCCCCTTCGTCCACCAGCTGCGTTTCAGCGCCCTGCAGAAAGCCAAGGTGGGCCGGGGGGAGGGAAAGAATGCGTGCGCCCCCCCTCCAGCCCGCAAACTCCAGTCCCCGTGGTGAGGCCGAAGCTGTTCCAAGAGCTTTCCCTGCGCATGCGCAGGGGACGCTCATTTACTTTTGGGGGGATTTAAGTATCCCCCCGATATTTTTTTACAGTTTTCAGATTTTTGTGCACACCTGGGGACTGCCCCAAGTGTGCACAAAAATCTCCCTCCCCCCCAGGTGCCCCCAATGTGCGGAAATAAGTATCCGCACGCAGGGGGCGACTTCGGTATTAGATATATAGATATGGAGCAGAGGTCCATCAGTGGCTATTAGCCACAAGGTATAGATACCTGGGGCAAATGATGCTCTGTCTTCTTGGTCCTTGGGGGGGTCAACAGTGGGAGGGCTTCTAATGTCCTGGCCCCACTGGTGGACCTCCTGATGGCACTGGTATTTCTGGCCACTGTGTGACACAGAGTGTTGGACTGGATGGGCCTTTGGCCTGATCCAGCATTGGCGTCTCTTATGTTCTTATGTTCAGAGCCTTGGCTCTGGACCACCTACCAGTTAACTGTTTTGTCTTGGAAACTCAGACTGCAGTGCTACTCTGCAGGGCTGACTTTTCTTGTTAAATTCCCTGAGAAGCTGGGAGGCTTGGTCTTTCTCTCCAGAGCTGTTGGGATAGATTGAAAGACCTGGTGGCAACCTACCAAGACTAGAGTGAGTTTTAGACTCTCCCTGGTACTTTGTAACTTTGCTTTGTCATGCACTCCCCTTGTACCAAAAGTCCTTACCAGGGGCTGGTTCTTTCTCAATATATTTGCTCTACAGTGCTTAATAATTCTATTTTAATAATTTTCTCATTCTTTCATCCATTATTTCCCAGGAACGAACATTAGCTTAATTTGTCTGTAATTATCTGAATCTGTCAATATATCAATTATCAAGCTGATAAATAAAATTTAATTTAAGACAAAATTCTTGCAAGCTGGTAAAATTTCAAAGGACAATCCATGGCACATGATGTTTACATATGTACAAGAGTGTCACTTTCCACTTGAATGAATAAAAGCAATTATACGGTGTTCACATTTCTAGTTGATAAGCTTTTGCCATATGTTGTGCAATTTACTCTCTGTTAAGGAATCAGAGCATGTAGTGAAGATGAAATCAAATTTAAAACAGGTTTGATCTTTGAAATGTGTCCTGCTTTTTAAATGAGTAAAAAAGGTGTACGATATATTCTCTCATATGTGATGTCATTCCCTAAACTGCTTTAGGATTTGTGCTTCCTAGGAATTGCTATTTTCAGCTGGATCATGTTTCCCTTATACAATTGTCATCAGTAAACAAATTCTGGGTAGCATAAAAACAGGGAAATCTGTATAATTACCTCTGAATTACATTTTGAGTTAAAAACTTGGATTTAAATCACTTGATCATGTCTTTCTGCCACATTTAAAAATAACTTGTTTTTAAAAATAAGGATGTGCTTTCTTCTTAGAGGATTCTATAGCATGCTTTCTTTTGGAAATGGTAATGGACTAGTTTGTGCTTTTTGTACCTTTTGGGGGGCAGGATGCAAATATACTTGTGCATGCTGAACTGCTTTTAGCCCACATGCCAGGGCTTAGAAAGTTTTCTCTTCCCCAAGCAGCTCTTTGTGCTGCTCCCCAATTCAGGGTTTTTAAAATTACACATTAATTACAACAATGAAAGTACAGCACATCCATTTCAATCAGCTTCCTCAATTATGACATTTATACATACTCTACCTTCCTTCTATCATGGAACTCAAGACTGGGTAAATAAGGTTCTTAAGGTAGTCTCCCATCCAAGTACTGAACACATGCATACTTGCTTAGCTTAGTTTATATACAGTGCAGTGTTTTATTGTTTTTATCTGTTTTATATGGGTTTCCCCTTGTAAGCCGCCTTGAGCCCGCTTTGCAGGGAGGGCGGGGTATAAATCTTAATAAATAAATAAATAATAATAAATAAATGAGTAGACCTGCTTCTCATTGCTCTCATAATAACTGTTGTTGTTGTTTTCATTCCAGTAAGACATAAGCAAAATTCAGTTTTGAAGAGATTGTTAGTCCTTTTGTCTTTCTTCCCTTAATTGAATAACAGTGTAGCCTAAGTAGAGTTACACCCTTAAAACCAATTGGCTTAGAAGAGTGTTGTTTTGCTTAGGATTGTACTGTAAGACGAGAATTTTTTACACCTTGTCTTCTACCAACTACAGATTTTTATTAAAGGTTCAGAAGCAATATCCATCAAAATGAGATTCAGATCAATTGCACACATAAGGATCATGAAACCTGGGATGAACATAAAAGGAAACAATGGGCCAAAATACAGTCAACATCTCTGAAAAGAAAATTATTCTGTGTTTTCTTTTACTTGTCTATAAAAGAGATAAAATGTATACCAAGTTAAGTGGAAATGGCAATGGTCAGTCCAAACTGAACCCAAGGCAGTTGAAAACAAAACAGGTTATGATAAAAGAACTTTGGTGTCAGTGTGTTCTCAACTGGCAATATTAAAAAATTATGCATCATCATCAAAACTACTACTGAAAACAGACTAAGGCTGCGGTCACACACACTATTTATTTATCACATCACATCACATTACATTTATTAATCACCTAATCCCCACGATTATGGGCCTCTAGGCAATGTACAAATTTTAAAACCATAAAACCATATCCAGCATATTATACAATGATAAAAGCAAGTGGTGAAGATTTTTGCAGTTCCCTCCCATATATGGTCTGTGAGTGCTTCAAAAGCACGGGGAGGGAGTAAACACCGCAAGGAATAGGGATCCAGGTAAAGTGCCAGCCAGCTATGATGTAAACCATTACTGTCCTCAACTGAAGCCTGGCAGAACATCTCTGCTTTACAAGCCCTGTGGAATTGCACAAGATCCAACAGGGCCCTGATCTTATTTGGCAGAGAGTTCCACCAGGTCGCAGCCAGGGCCAAAAAGGCCCTGGCTCTAGTCAAGGACAGCCATATATCTCTAAGGCTGGGTGAAAAGTACTGGGTTCGCCGCATGGAGGACTCGGACAAGGACATGCTGTAGCACACGTTTATTGTACTTCACATAGACAAAGACTAACTCTAATGGCCAACAGGGCCAACTATATATATATCCAGCAACCCCCCCACTCCCATTGGAGGGTTTAAATGTCCCGCCAAGGTGGCTATTGGTTGGGGCTGGGGAATCCAGGATCCGAAGTTTCCTTTGTTTTTGGATCCAAGCTCTGGCCTGTCCGCGGACCCCTGGAGGCGGTCCACGTACATAACACCCCTCCCCTCATAGTTTCAACTCAGCCTACGTTATGTAGTCCTGCAAGTACGGTACGCGGGGAGGCAACGCTCACACATGGAATGCCTGGGGGCCGGCACTGGCGCACTGACCTCTGGTTCCGGCTGGTTAGCTGTGTCCAAGGGCTGCGGCGCCAGTTGCGGGGCCAGATGTTGGGTTCTTGATTTGATGTCCTCTGGAAGGGAGCTGTCTGGCGTAGTCTCTTTGCGGGGATGGGTTTTGGCTGGCATGTCCGGTTCCGGGACGGGGCTGCCCGCCCCGGCCGTCAACTGGGGGGGGGGTCCCCAGGCTCCGGGAGTTGCCGCCTCCGCAGTTGGTCGATGTGTCTCTGCAGAACCCGACCGCCTCTGTTGACACCTTGTAGGAGGTCGGGCCCTTGACTCCGGTTATGCGGCCCGTGATCCAAGGGGGTCCCAACCCGTAGTTTCTGAGGAACACTGGATCCCTTGGAAAGAATCCCCTGGAAGGCTCCTGCTGTTCGATCAGTCCCCTCAAGTTCGGTGCCCGGTCGGGGTGCAGCCGATCCAGCAGCGTTGTCGGGCGCCGGCCCATTAGCAGCTTGGCGGGGCTGTGACCTGTGACGGGGTTAGGCGTTGTCCGGTGGGTCAGGAGGAATTGGGCGAGGCGGAACTCCCAGTCCCCTTCGGAGATCCAGCTAAGGGCTTCCTTCGCAGTTCGCACCATCCGCTCTGCCTGGCTGTTGGTTGCGGGGTGGAAGGGTGCTGAGCGGATGTGTCTGATCAGATTCCTCCGTAGGTACTCCGCAGACGTGAAGGCCGTCCCATTGTCTGAGACAATAGTGTTCGGCAGGCCGTGCGTGGCGAAGAGCCGGCGTAGGCATCGGATTACTGCCTTGGTGGAGGTTGTGGACACGGGGCTGACCTCTAGCCATTTGGAGTAGGAGTCAACCGTGATTAGGAAAGTTAGTCCTTGGAATGGTCCAGCAAAATCGAGATGTAGCTGGGACCATGGTTTGTGGGTTGACTCCCAGGACTGTGCGGGTGCGCTTGGTGGGTTGGGCTGAACTTCCTGGCACGTCTGGCACCTCCGGACCCATGACTCGATCTCGGCATCCATTCCCGGCCACCACACGTAGCTCCGAGCCAGAGCCTTCATCCTCACAATGCCGGGGTGTGCCTCGTGGAGGGCCATGAGGACCCTCTATCTAAGAGCGCTAGGAACCATTACTCGGTCTCCCCACAAGAGGCACCCCTTGAGTGCTGAAAGCTCATCTTTCCGTGTGGTGAACGCCGTGAACTCGGCCCCTGGGGAGGATGCCGGCCACCCCCTCACCACCCAGCCCAAGACTCGGGAGATAAGGGGGTCGCGGGTAGACTTGGCCGCAACATCGGTGGCCTGCAGGGGGCTGCAGAAGGTCCTCGATGAGCAGAACCCCTGTGGCAGGCGCCGAGTCGGGGTCCGCGGCAGGGAGCGGCAGTCTGCTCAGGGCGTCGGCGTGGCCCATCGCTTTGCCCGGGTGGTGCTCCAGGTGGTACTGGTACCCCGCCAGGAAAAGGGACCACCGGAGCACCCGGGGCGACATGACTTGCGGCGTTTGCTTGTCAGCAGCCAGGAGGCCCAAAAGGGGCTTATGGTTTGTCACAATCGTGAAGAGCCGCCCATATATGAAGTTATGGATTTTTTTACCCCTGCCACAATCGCCACCCCCTCCCTGTCTATTTGCGCATAGTTGCGCTCCGCGGCCGTCAACGTCCACGAGTAATATGCCACGGGGACCTCGCGGCCATCCGGAAGGATGTGTCCAAACACTGTGCCAATGCCATAGGGGGAGGCGTCGCACGCTAGGGCGACCGGGAGGGATTCATCAAAGTGGGCCAACACATCGTTCGAAATCAGAAGCGCTTTCACCCCCCTGAACACTGCCGCCTCCCTCGGGCCCTACGTCCATGGGGCCGACTTATCCAGGAGCCGGTGTAGGGGCTCTGCTACCGCAGCCTTGTGGGGCAAAAAGGCGTGGTAAAAATTTATTAGTCCCAAGAATGCCTGAAGTTCCGCTTTGCACGTGGGGGCGGGAGCCTCCACGATGGCCTTTACTTTGTCCTTCACTGGGTGCAGACTGGTAGCATCGACGCAGAACCCCAGGAAGTCCACCTCCAAAACCCCGAGGAGGCACTTCTCATGTTTCACCTTGAGCCCAGCTGAGTCAAAACGCTGCAGGATGGTGCGAAGACGGGAGGCGAATTCGTCGGGGGTCGCGGCGGCAATCAAGACGTCATCGAAGAACGGTGTCACTCCAGGGATCCCTTTTAACAAGGAGTCCATTAGTTGTTGGAAAATTCCCGGGGCAACGCTCACCCCGAATTGTAATCTCTTGACCTTGAATGCACCCCTGTGGGTGACTATGGTCTGCGCGGTCGCGGTGGCCTCGAGGTGTGCCTTTGCCATCACCCGACTTAAAAGTGGAAGTGGAAGGAATGCATAAAACAGGCTTCCTGTCCAACAAAGCTGAAAAGCATCCCCTAAGGACCCTACAACTAATGCCGCTTGGGAGCAGTAGATGGCACACTTGGCATTTGGGGGGGTAGCGAATAAATCTATGTGCGGAATACCCCACACTCAAAGCAGGGGTTGCAGATAGATGTCTCTTAGACCACTCTTGTGAAGAGTGAAATACCCTGCTTAGGAGGTTGGCTTGGGTGTTCAAGCAACTGGCTATGTGTATGGCCTTGAGGTCTGCTCCTATTTGTATGATTTTGTGCCACAGAGCAATAGTTTCTGCTGTGAGTGCTGTAGATGCAGTGCCACCCTGTTTGTTGATGTGATACTGCACAGTCGTGTTGTCTGTATGAAGCAGGACACTCTGCCCCCACAGGGAATTTGCAAAAGGAGAGACGGCCCTTCTTACCGCACGAAGCTCTAGAAGGTTAATATATAAAGTAGCCTCCTGCACCATCCAGTGGCCCTGGACCATTTGATCACCACAGTGGGCACCCCAGCCTATAAGGGAGGCATCCGTAAACAATTGTATGTCATGGTGACAAAAACCGAACAATACTCCTGCCTGTAAATGGGATAGGTCGGTCCACCACGACAGAGTGCGCAGTACTGTCCGCAGCACTGTCAAACGTGTGCTAGGGTCGTCTGTGTGAGTGTGGAAGGCTCTTAGAAACCAATTCTGAAGAACTGTCATATGTAATCTGGCATAGGGAAGCACTGCTGTGGACGCTGCTAAATGTCCTAACAGACATTGAAAATATTTAGCAGAGTGCCTGCGACAGGTAAAGAGGGTGCACACAAGTGTTATAATGCGTCACGCTCGGACCTCCGGCAGAAATGCTTTCCCCAGAACAGCATCTAATGCAGCCCCAATGAACTCAATCCATTGTACAGGGCGGAGAGTAGGTTTTTTACTATTCACTAACAACCCCAGAGACTGAAGTGTAGAAAGTGTAAGCGTGATGCCTGACTATAGGCGGTCTGGGGAATCTGCAACCAACACCCAGTCATCCAAATATGGGTAAATTGTACACCCCTGGAGGGCAACTACCACTGATAGGCACTTTGTAAAGACTCGGGTAGCAGAAGCCAGCCCAAAGGGCAGAACCACATATTGGAATACTATGTCATCATAGACAAAACACAGCAAGGGGACAAAAGCCTCGTGAATAGCAATATGGAAATCAATGCTGGCAAACCAGGAACCTGGGTGAAGCAACAAAATAACCTCTTGCAATGAGAGCATTCGAAACTTGGGTCTTGTCAAAAATTTATTTAGCCCACGGAGGTCCAAAATGGGTCTGTGACCACCATCCTTCTTGTCAATCAGGAAGAAGGGGGAATAAAAACCTGGAGACTCATTTACTTTTAGTTTTTTTTCTTTCTATCAATCTCTGGATCATAAACTGCATTGTAATCCCCTACTATACATATTTCATCAAATTTTAAAGTCACTATTATTTCTTGCAGATTTGTAAAGAAGCAATCTTGGTTTTGATTTGGGGCATAAATATTTATGATTAACATTTTTTTGTTTTGTCTTTTAATCAAAATTGCTACAATTCTTCCATCTTTTGATGTATATACTAGTTCCGGGCAGAGATGTTATCTTCCTTATAAATGAAAGCCGAATGGTGGTGGCACTTCTCTAGAACATTCCACACGCTCCAAAATCAGTTTCCTCTCTGATCTGTCATTCAGAGGGTCTCCCTATCCACTGGCTGCTTTGCCGAAGTCCTGCCTCCAATATTCTAAACATTTTGCTGTTCCTCTCCCCCTAGACTCCACCCTCCAAACCAACTATTCCCTTCTGGGGAACCATTGTTGCCAATCTCCAGGTGAGGGCTGGAGATCACTCAGAATTACAACTGCTTTCCAGATGGCAGAGATCAGTTCCCCTGGAGAAAATGGTGGGCTCTGTATCCTTATATGCTGCTGAGGTGGCCCCCATATGACAGCCAATGTGACATAGCAGTCAGGGCTTCAGAGCACGGGAGAGGCTGCAGGTGTGTGAGAGGTGGAAAGCTGAAGAGTGAGGGGGAAATAAAGGTACATTGATGATTGGCTGGGAAGGAGATAGGGTTGCCAACTCCAGGTGGGAAATTCCTGGAAATATGAGGGATGGAGCCTGGAGAGGGTGAGGTTTCAGGAGGCATGGGACCTTGGACAGGTACAAAGCCATAGACTCCACCCTCTAAACCAACTATTCTTTTCTGGGGAACCATTGTTGCCAATCTCCAGGTGAGGGCTGGAGATCACTCAAAATTACAACTGTACTTTAGATAGCAGAGATCAGTTCCCCTGGAGAAAATGGTGGACTCAGTGTCCCCGCCCACAGCCTCTTTCAAGAGGCCACTGTATTTATTTCCACAACGGGCCTTTTTCCTAGTTTAACATAAATAGCTACTCCTTTCTTCTTTTTCGATTCCAATGCGGAGAAAATTTTGCCTGTTTTCTTGGAAATTAAATATTTTTTTTCTTGTTTCTTAATGTGGGTCTCTTGTATGCATGTTATAGCTGGTTTAATTTTATTGATTTGATTAAATATCCTTTTCCTTTTTTGTGGACTGTTCAATCCGTTAACATTAACCGATAGTAGTTTAATTTTGCTTCTTGTTTCCATTTCTGGTTTTATCTCCCTTTGTCTTTGTTCTATATTGGTACCTTGTTAGTATTTGGAATGGTGTAAGATTTGCTCTCTTCTTTCTTTTAGTTTTACTTTTCAGACTCCTTAGTTTTTGGATAATTAGCCTCTTCTTCATGATTAAACAGTATGCCTTCTGGGAATAGCCACCTATATGAAATTTTATTTGTTTGTAATAGCTTACTTAATGTTGACTAGCACTGTCTCTTTTCCCTAACTCTCCAGGGGATATCTTTCCCCCCCCCCTTTTTATTGTATCTTTACTGTGGTCTCATTTGATGGTACTTAAATAAAAATGTATTGAGAAATTTGTAGAACAAACCAGAATAGAAATCCAAGAATTTTTAAAAATAAATATGCAACCAGACACCTCAACAGATATAGTATGGGATACCTTTAAAGCATTTATGAGAGGGTGATTTATCAACCAAGAGGCATGGAAGAATAAACAGAAGAAAAACCAATACAATATAAAAGAAACAAAAAATTAAAAAGAAGAAGAGAAAATGAAGAGAGGGAGCAACTCTATGGAAATAAAAGCAAAACTAAAACTATTACAACATCAATTAAATATACTTTTGACACAAGAAATTGCTAGAAATTTGGAATATACAAAACAGTTTTACTTTGAAAATGCAAATGAGCCCTCACACTGGCTGGCATATAAATTAAGAAAAGAAAGAGAAAAGAAGATAATAAAAATACTAAGAAATGAAAAGGGGGGAGAAAAATTGAATATACAAGATGTAAAAAGCATAATGAAAAACTATTACCGAAAATTATATAAACAAGATACACAAAATATACAGTTGGTGAAAGAATACTTGCATAAATGGAATGAGAAAAAGTTTAATGAAGAACAAAAAAGAATATTAAATGATAAAATCACTGCATGTGAAATAATAGAAGCAATAAAGAAACAGAAGAAAAATAAAATGCCGGGAACTGATGGGATACCGGCGGAAGTGTATCAAATGTTTGAAGACCAAATCTCGTTGCCATTAAAAGAAATAATACAGAATATAGCAAAAACACAAAAAATTCCTAATTCTTGCTCCACTCATAATAGATGGCCTGTCTGCTCTGCTAACTTGGGGGGGGGGGGCAAAATAGTAAAGAACATTCCACCTGTTCCACACACAAGGGAGACATAAAAATGTTTATTTTTGATTAAAGAAACCACTTATTACAGACCTGAAATCTCTTTTACGTAGAAAGGACCAGATATGCATGAATCCACCCATTGATACATTTCTGGAGCGCATAAATGTTGGGAGTCAACCCTAGTTCTCTTACCTAACTGCTCTGCTATTTGAAGCATCTCTCCTATCATTTAGGTTTCAATACTGGAAACCAACAAGGCAGGGAGAAAATGCTGAAAGTAGTATAGAAAGATGAAGCTCAGAAGGGAATGAAGTCTCCTGCTCCCATGTGCCATTCTTTGTATGAAAAAAAAAAAATCCCCCTCTCCTGGGATAGGAGGGAAAATGTCACGCACATATCAATTCATCCCTCCTGGTATCTGCTATACAAGCAGGAATTTTAATTACTTATGGATTGGGAACACATTCTCCCATCTGCAGTGGCATACCAAGGATGGGGCGGGAGGTGTGGTCCACACTGGGTGCAGCGTGAGAAAGACCTTGAAGGGACCCCTCGAAGCTAGTGTCATGCTGCATCCACTGGAATGTCTATCCTTTCATTTTAAAAATGCAGTTCTGGCTGCAGTCATTGGGGGTGCAGGGAAGTCTGAGCATAGCAAAAAGCATGCTAGGATTGGCCACACTTCCCTTTGACTGTGGTTCTGTGCTTGACATCAGCTGGCAATGGCACTGAATTTGCTGGCCACTGTACACTGCACTGGTTCTGCTGGTCTTCTAGCCCTCCCTTGCTTGGACTGTGATTCTATGCTTGACATCAGCTGGAATTGCCCCAATGGTACTGGGTTTGCTGGGCATTGTACATTGCACTGGTACTGGTTCTGCTGGGCTTGCAGAAATGCCCCCCTACCTTCAATTTTTACTGCAGAGGTTCTCTGGTTTGACTTTAGTCCTTTGGAAACAATGGAGAATGGGGCCATTTTTTGGGGGGGGGGGGTGTACTGTGTTAAATCCAGTCTGGTGAAACTTGCAATCACTATTTTGTGATGCTTTCTCTACCATTAGTAAAGGTTAGTACAACAGCAGACTCCTAGCTAACAAAAGTTAGTACAAAGGCAGACTCCTAGCTCTCAAAAATGCCTTTTAGATGTTTGGGATGGTCAGCTCTTGGGCTTCAAAATAGAGAACAGAAGCCCTCCCAAGTTCCTGTTCAGAACACACGTGGTGTGATGGATTTTTTTTTTTTTTGCCATCAAGTTACAGCTGACTTATGTTGATCCTGTAGGGCAGGGGTGTCAAACTCATTTGTTATGAGGGCTGGATCTGACACAAATGTTACTTTTTTGGGCTGGGCCATGTATTTCATAAAATGTAATGTCACGTGCCAGAGATATAAACTTTACAAGAACACAGGCACACTCAATTAACAATATTGTATTTACTCAAAATACAAAAAAGCAATTAATTCCTAGCAATGAAAGCAATTGATTTACTGGGGAATCCACAAAAGCACCAATAAATATTTAATCATATGCAAGATGAGTTTCCCCTCCAAGAGATACCATAAAAGGGGGAATATTTTACACTTTCTGGGGGAACGGGCCTCCTCTGGCCTGCAGGCCCTATTCTGCTGTGTCTTCCAAGGTTTTCCCAGTACCTGGAGATGCTTTTCTTTCTCTCTCTGGTAGCCCACCACCAACCACCTGACCATTGTAGGAATTGCCTGCTGGGAGGGTCAGGACTCGTAGCTTCCCTTCCAAGTTCTGAGGCCTTGCCTTTGTATCTCCTGCTGCACAGCACCCAGGTAAGAATCTATTGGTGATCCCTTGCCTGAGAGATATCCAGCTGTCCTCGACCAGGGCCTGGGCATTTTCTGCCCTGGCACCAACCTGGTGGAACTCTCTGCCAAATAACATCTGGCCCCTGTGGGATGTATCTGAGTCATGGGGGTTTTGGATCGGAAATTCAGGTCCCAACACTTGTTGGGGTGCCTTTGATGGCAGTGCCAAAAGCGAGGAGCCTTGGGGTGATCTTGGTTGCCCTGCTTTCAATGGAGGCCCAAGTTGCTGGTGTGGCCAGGTCTGCCTTTTATCATCTGTGGCAGGTCAGGCAACTTGTTCCCTCTCTCTCCTCTCAGGACTTAGCTACTGGCCCAAGCTTCCATGGCACAAGTGGGGATCTGGACCTGGATTTCCCAGATCACAGCCCAACACATTGAGCACTACACCATGCTGGCTCTCATGATGGAACAGCCTCTTGGAATCTGAATTTTTTAAAACTGATATTTTGTATATATACGAAGTTAAATAATTTTTCCCCCCCACTTTCTTTTCTGGCCATTGAAACAAAGTTTGGGTCCAGTGGCACCGTTAAGACCAAACTTTGTTCTGCTGCTTCAGACCAACACGGCTACCCACCTGAATCTGTTTTCTGGCCATTATTATTATTCATTTTATTTAATTATTATTCCCGAAAATAATTTTGTCATATAGAGGAGGGGCCTTGACCTGGATAACCTAGCCTGATCTCATCAGCTCTCAGAAGCTAAGCAAGGCTGAAGTGGAGGGAGGCAATGGCAAACCACCTGTGAACGTCTCTTGCCTTGAAAACCGTATGAGCTTGCCATAATTCAGCTGTGATTTGATGGCAAAAAAAATAGAGGAGGGGGTGTTAAAATTATCTGTCCTGGGCACCAAGTAGCCTGGGTAAATCCCTGCCCATCTGTCTGAAATGCTGGAGGGATGATCCCTTGGATCCCTGAGAATTTCATCCCAGTTCAGGGAGGGAGGGAGGGAGTTACATCCAGAAATTCATGTTCTATTGAAGCCAATGGATATATCTGCTGGATTGGTTTCTTAATATGTAGCTTTCATTCTGATATTAAAGAATCCAGCTCAAGCTTTTTTACACATGACAAAATAGACCTTTTCTTCTTTTTCTGTTTCTTCCCTACTTTTTTCACCCTACAATCTACAGACAGTACTTTGTCTTTTATCTACAACTATATATTAGAAATGTGGTTTTTTCAGGATGAGAGCTAAGATTTTTGTGTGTGCGTGTGGGTACATGTGCAAGGAACAGGATTCCAGACATATGGAACGCAGTAACAGAATGCATAATTCCTTTATATTGTGATATGTCTGTTGTACAGTCCAGTATGAATTAGTGGCAACAGCATGTTCCAGAATAGGAGAAATGAGAGTGTATGTTCTCATTTGAAACTGGCAGTCTAGTAATGTGCTCTTTGGCATGTACACTTTCCTGCATTCCTTGAGAGCTACATTTGCATGTTCAAAGGAAACAGATGCACACTGTCAAGTAGCCTATTATCTTTCAGGCCTGGTCCAAGCATCCAATAAGCCTAAACTGCTGGTGAAAGTCTTGTCTTCTACTTCATCTGCCCTAAGCACCTCCTACTTTCCCTTGAGAAACTTACAGTAGGAGAGAGGATCAACTATAGCCTAATTCACCCAAATATCAGATTGTCATGACCCCAGGGGTCTCCACATTCCGCCGCCACCACTCTGGACTTCAGGTCCCCTGAGAAGGCCCAGAGTACCCTCCCAGGCCCATCCAACATGCCCCTTTTTCAGCCGAGAACACACAGGCGTGATTGACTCAGGCAGAGAAAATAATTAAACAGAAAGGGTTTATTAAAAACAACACTGGGGCATGGAAAACAAGACAAGGCAAGGTGCTTAAAACACACTTATAACAGTGTGAAAGGAAAAATAAACATAATCTAATGCAGCTACCTGTTTCTATTCCTTCAGGGCACTCCCGAGTGTAGAGATCGCGGGCTTGGAATGTGTCGGCGTGATGCTGGAGGCTGAGGAGAGTTTGGCAATTTGGCTGGTGTACCGACCGCCTAATGCACCGGCCAATAGCCTGCCGGCCCGGCTGGAGGCCATATCAGGCTGGGCATTGGACCACCCTAGACTGTCTTGGGTGATTTCAACGTCCATGCTGAGGACACGACCTCCAGCCGGGCTACAGACCTAGTGTTGTCCATGGCGGCACTGGGGCTCTTGCAATTTGTATCGGCCCCCACACATCAGGCCGGTCACATGCTCGACTTGATCTTTGCGGCAGGGGTGAGGGTGGACCGGATCACTGCTGAGGCAGTGCCATGGTCGGACCACCTGACCTTGAAGGCCCATCTGAATGTACCACCCTGACCCTATGAGGGCGGCGAGCAGATTTATCCAAGGCCCCCTGGCGGCTCATTGGATGAGTTAGTGGAGGACTGGCATGTTCAGCTCTCCACTGCCATCGATGAGATCGCTCCCAGGAGTCCTCTCCGCACTCGCTCTAGGCACGCACCCTGGTATATCCAGGAACTGCGGCAGCTGAAACAAGGGCTGAGACGACTAGAGAGACGGTGGCAGCGTAATCGCGACAAAGCGTCAAGAACATCCTATAGGACGCTTATGAGAGCCTATGAGATGGCAGTGAAGGCCGCGAAGAAAGATTTCTATGCGGCCTCGACTGCATCTGCTAGCTCACGCCCGGCCCAATTATTTAGTACGATTCGGTCTCTGACAGACCTGCCCCAGGGCAGGCAAAATAATAGGAAATTGGACATTGGCTGTGAGGCTTTTGCGAGCTATTTTGCAGATAAAGTCTTGGCGTTCCGCCACAACCTAACTGCCACAATTGAGACAGTGAGCGAACTTGAGGCCCCTTGCACGCCTTCGGTTCCCGGTTTAGAATGTTTTAGCTCACTCAGCCTGGATGAAGTTGACAGACTGCTCATATCTGTGCACCCAACCATATGCGACCTTGATCCGTGCCCCTCCTGGCTCATTAAAGTGGATCACGAGGGGTTTCGAGGTGCCCTGCGGGAGATTATCAACAAGTCCCTTTTGGAGGGACGGTTTCCCGGAGCACTCAAGGAGGCGATGGTCTGCCCCCTCCTGAAAAAGTCATCTTTGGACCCGACCGAATTGGCCAACTATCGGCCGGTGTCCAATTTGCCCTATTTGGGCAAACTTATAGAGAGGGTGGTGGCGTTACAGCTACAGGGCTTTCTGGAGGATGCTTCAGTCCTAGATCCCTTCCAGTCCAGTTTTCGCCCGGGCCATGGAACGGAGACGGCATTGATCGCCCTGACTGACGACCTCCGTAGGCATCTGGATTGTGGTGGTGTGGCGGTATTGCTGTTGTTAGATCTGTCGGCCGCTTTTGATATGGTCGACCATCAGCTGCTGGCCCACCGCCTTGCTGACATGGGGATTCAGGGGCTCGCCCTTCAATGGTTTGCCTTGTTCCTGCAAGGTCAGGGACAAAGGGTGGCGATAGGGGAACAGCAGTCCTGGGGGCATCCTCTTGAGTGTGGGGTGCCTCAGGGGGCAGTGCTGTCCCCAATGTTATTTAACATCTATATGTGCCCCCTTGCCCAGGGTTTTGGGCTTGGGTGTCATCAATATGCAGATGACACCCAGCTCTATCTGATGCTGGGCGGCCGGTCGAACTCCGACCCAGATGACCTTCATCGGCCATTACAAGCTGTGGCTGGTTGGCTCAGACTGAGTTGGTTGAAGCTAAACCCGGCGAAGACGGAGGTCCTGGGCCTAAGTCGGGTCGGGTCGGGGCTCCCTCTCCCGGCCTTCGATGGGGCGCCGTTGGTGCCAGTGTCGAGGGTTAGGAGTTTGGGAGTGCTCCTGGACTCCTTCTTATCGATGGAGGCCCAGGTGGCAGCCACTGCCAAGTCAGCCTTTTACCATCTTCAGCTGGCGCAGCAGTTGGTTCCTTTCCTTGACCGCTAAGACTTGGCCACAGTGATCCATGCGAAGGTCACCTCAAGGTTGGACTACTGTAACGCTCTCTACATGGGGCTGCCTTTGTCGCAAATCCGGAAACTGCAGCTGGTGAAGAATGCAGCGGCCAGGCTGTTGATGGGTCTCACTAGATGGGACGATGTCCAGCCTGTGCTGAAGGCGCTGCACTGGCTGCCTATAGCGTACTGGATTTGCTTCAAAATGCTGGTTCTTACCTATAAAGCCCTTGACAGCCAGGGTCCAGCGTACCTAAGGGACTGCCTTTCCCCATATGTTCCCCCAAGAGAACTACGGTCGGGGGTGCAGCACCTATTGGTGGTTCCAGGCCCCAAGGACATCAAGTTGGCTGCAACCAGGGCCAGGGCTTTCTCGGCGGCGGCTCCTGCCTGGTGGAACGAGCTCCCAGAGGAGATCCGGGCCCTGCAGGACCTGGCGCAATTCCGCAGGGCCTGTAAGACGGAGCTCTTCTGCCAGGCCTTTACATAGGTGCCGCCGCCGCCATTGTGCCACCACCGAGCTGCTATCTTTGATGGTGGATTAGACCTAGAGGTGAGCCGGCCCTGGGAAGACGCCTAGATGACCGAAGAATGTATGCCGTCAGGTTAGGTTGACAAATGGAACCCATCTTGGACCGCACTTAGTTTAATGATTGTTTTTATGCTGTTTTGTTTGTTATGGCATTTGCCTCTTTTGTAAGTCGCCCTGAGCCCATTTGGGGAGGGCGGAATATAAATCAAATAAATAAATAAATTCCAGGTCACGCTACCTAGCTGAGCCCAGTGGAGATCTTCCTCTCTCCCAGACCAGCCTGTCCCCACAGTCCAGGCCACAGAGATAGACCGAAAGAACTGAGGGATCTTTGTCTTCCCAGACCAGCCAGTCCCCTCAGTGAGACCAGGCCGCAGAGAGCCGAAAGAACACCCTATTTTCTACAGTTAACGGCTAAGACTGACTCTCCTCACAGTTCAACAGTCTCCTCACAGAATCTTCCTCTCTGATTGGCTATAGCCTGTTGCTAAACCTTCTGGGGACTGTAGGCTGTTTGCTTTCACTGCTATGCAGCTCTCTTCTGGGACCAGGCCACACCAGGCCCTGCTCCCAGTCCTGCACAGATCATGACACAGATAAGTCGGGTTGTACTTTTGTTTGTTTCAAAACCATTAATCCTTTCATTTCTTGTTATTACCCATTCATTTTTTAAAATGTATAATCATTTTTTTATTTTCCACCTTCTCCTCTCCCCACCATTTACTATGAGGCCTAGACTGGAGTTTCTGCTAGTGCTATCGATAAGACTGGGGCCAGTGCTATGCCCAGAAATGGAGGGTGTGTGCAGACTGCCAGTCTCCTTCACCATCTCTCTGGCACTGTGTGTGCTCTTTCTGACACATCTGAGGCACTACACATGGTTCACTCTGAGAAATGTAGTTTCCAAGGTGTCTGACATTATTAAAGTCCAAGCTGGATCAGCAGCTGCAGCAGCACTCCTAGCCTCAGAACGGTGTGTGTATGTGTGTGTGTGAAGCATAAGAACACAAGAGAAGCCAATGTTAGATCAGGCCAATGGCCCATCCAGTACAATACTCTGTCACACAGCGGCCAAAAATACCAGGTGCCATCAGGAGGTCCATCAGTGCCCCCCCCCCCCAAGCACCAAAAATACAGAGCATCACTTGCCCCAGACCGAGAGTTCCTATCTATACCTTATGGCTAATAGCCACTGATGGACTTCTGCTCCATATGTTTATCTAATTCCCTCTTAAAGCTGTCCATGCTTGTAGCCACCACCACCTCCTGTGGCAGTGAATTCCATGTGTTAATCACTCTTTGGGTGTTAACACTCCATGTGTTAATCACCTTTTATCCATTCTAAACCGACTGCTCGGCAATTTCATTGAGTGCCCACGAGTTCTTGTATTGTGAGAAAGAGAGAAAAGTACTTCTTTCTCTACCTGCTCTATCCCATCCGTAATCTTCTAAACCTCGACCATGTCACACCTCAGTTGCCATTTCTCCAAGCTAGAGACCCCCCAAGCACTTTAACCTTTCTTCATAGGGAAAGTATTCCAACCCTTTTATCATTCTAGTTGCCCTTTTCTGCACTTTTTCCAATGCTATAATATCCTTTTTGAGGTGTGATGACTAGAACTGTACACGGTATTCCAAATGAGGTTGCACCATTGATTTATACAGGGGCATTATGACACTGGCTGATTTGTTTTCAGTTCCCTTCCTAATAATCCCCAGCATAGTGTTGGCCTTTTTAAATTGTAGTTGCACACTGTCTCGACATTTTCAGTGAGTTATCTACTACGACTACAAGATCTCTCTCTTGGTCAGTCTCCACCAGTTCGGACCCCATCAAAGTGTATTTATAGTTAGGATTTCTGGCTCCAATGTATATCACTTTGCACTTGACTACACTGAACCCCATTTGCCACATTGACACCACTCACCCATCCTCGACAGATCCCTTTGGAGTGCCTCACAATGCTCCCTGGTTTTCACCACTCTGAACAATTTTGTGTCATCTGTAAATTTAGCCACTTCACTGCTTACTCCCAACTCCAAATCATTAATGAACAAGTTAAAAAGCATCAGACCCAGTATTGATCCCTGCGGTACCCCACTGCTTACCACTTTCCACTGAGAAAATTACCCATTTATACTCACTCTCTGTTTCCTATTAATTAACCAGTTTTTGATCCACAAGAGGACTTGTCCTTTTATCCCATGACTATTGAGCTTACTTAGGAGCCTTTGATGAGGAACTTTATAAAAAGCTTTCTGGAAGTCAAGGTAAACAACATCTATTGGGTCCCTCTTGTCCACATGTTTGTTCACCCCCTCAAAGAACACTAACAGGTATATCTTCCCTATATCTCTTCTCTGTTTCAATGACTTCAATGAATTCTAAGCCCAGAGAGGAACCAGAATAAGAAAGAGATGTGAATACTAACTAAGGTTAACAGAGGTTGTTAACTGTTTTCTTTAAATCAGATTACTGCAAATAAAAGTATTAAGTAAAATGATTCATTATTTGACTAGTCAATATCCAAGTGCACAACCCTATAGCTGGTACATCTGTGTTGATAGTTTCTTGTCATACTGCAGAAGGAGGAAATCTCATAATGGGAAGTTCCTGTATACTATGACTACTACTACTAAAATAATCTTGCACATAGAGAGCTAGATTCTAGCAAACAGGGCTGCCAAGAGCTACAATGGGGCCCTGGACAAAGATTCCACCTGGGTTCCTTAATATGACCCTGATCCAAACCATGTGTTTAAGTTTGTAATTGTATATTTTTACATACGTATGTGTACCAATACTGATAAAGTGGACTGTAGTGCAAAAAAACTTCGTATCACAATAAATATTAAGTAAATCGGTAAGAAACTGCAGTTGTTTACTGGAGTCTTTTATTGTAAAATGAGTTCAGATCACAGATTGGGGGGGGGGTTTGTGTGTGTGTGAGGTCTGTCATTACCCATAACATCCCCTATACAAGGTTGACAATTAGATGAAGACAAGAGGTGGACCCGCGATACTAGCGGGGGGGGGGGGGGGGCAGTATTGACATT
>NW_015165865.1:12916-26845 GCF_001447785.1 Gekko japonicus | reverse complement strand
CCCTCCCATCCCCCCTCAATCTCCCCCCCTTGGCTCTCTTCCCGCCCCCTGACTGGCTCCAAAGCGAGGCCCGGGAGGCTGCAAGCCGCCCGGGCCTCGCTCTTTCCCACCCACCACCCACCCAGCTCCGAAGCGAGGGCCGAGCGGCTGTTAGCCGCCCAGGCCTCGCTCTCCCCCCTGGCTCCCAAGCGCCCCCCGCTCCCAAGTGGCGCCGGCGTTCGCAGAGCGTTCCCTGTGCATGCGCAGGGGACGCTCTGTGAGATTTGGGGGGATTTAAACATCCCCCCGATGTTTTTTTCAGGATTTAGGATTTTTGTGCACACGTGGGGACCTCCCCCCCAGGTCCCCCCGATGCGCGGATTTAAGTATCCACACGCACGGGGGGACTTCGGTATTAGATATATAGATATTTGTAAAGCCTAAATACAATATATTCAAGACACGAGATGTGAGAAGGTTGCTGGAACTTTTATTATCTTGTTTCCCCAGAAGGAATTTTAACTGAAACTTCAAAAGTAAAAAATAAGTGGAGGGGGGAAATGATGACTGAGTTTTACACATGATTTACTAAAGCATAAGCACTTTGTAATGGAGTGTGGTATAGTAGATCAGTGGCATCACTACACAGTCTCTAGGCTACATTCTGCTGCATAGGCTGCAGTATGGTGGTGAGGCTTGGACTCATGTTATAATGAAACACATGATCAGTATCATTGCTGCAAAACACCAGTAGAAGAACAATGTTTATGTTTCACCTATGTAATAAATGCACAATAATTATGAACACAGCATGTTCAGTACTTGATTCTATATACTGTTATGATTCTTCAGTGTTGAAACCTATGTTCAGTATCTTGTGATGGCAATTTTGTTCTTTAACATTTTGGCTAGAAAGTGGGGACTTTTTATTTTGGGATCTTTGGTTTACATGACCGCTGGTGGACGATCAGTCTGTCTGGCAGGAAGGTACGACCACAAATATCACATGGAACTAACTGGCTCTGGGCGCTCTTCCAGGCAGACTCGTTTAAAGCATCAAGATCATAGTAACCTTTGGCTGGAAAATTAAAAAAGAGAAAATATCAGTTTTCACTCTGCAGAACCACATTCAACTTAGCATGGAAAATATTTTCAGGAAATACCTGTTGACTGAGCCTTTCAGTTTTAACTAAATCATACAGCTGGGAGTGGGGGTGGGAAAGGCCTACAAAACACTGTTCATTGTCTCTGGGGTCAAACAAAGTTAACTACAAACTAAAACATCTTGTATATATGGATAAAATAGTTTGCCATGTGTTATGTTACACATTCTTAACTAATTGTTAACATATTTGCCTATACTTCAATATCAGCCAGTTTCACCACTTGGCTGTTTTACAAATCCGGCTTAATGAGCCAATGTTATCTGACCAAAGTAATGGAAGAAAAAGCACACAATGTCCTCTGCATTGCTATGCCCCCCTCCCTCTCTCCTCCCCTGCTGTTCTTAGGATAAAAGATCCAATTTAGGTTAATTTGTTTCTGTTTTTGTATTTTTGCTTTCGATGTGACTTAGAGCAGGTTAACTTGAAGACCAGCTGGTCAAATGAGCAAACCTCAGTTGAAGTCCATTTCATCCCCACCCTCTGCTATGTCCCTGCAATCAAGCCTAGAAACTGAGGCTGATTGAATGCATTTGAAATAGTATGATTTGTATCAAAACCCTTGCTTTCTCTGTGTCTTTAAACGTGTATCAAAGCTCATTTCCCTTCCACATTTAGCTGAGACTGTTTAACAGCTGTACAGACTTGTGCCAATGGCATCTATACTTCCTAATCCTCCTTGGCAGTGCCTGGCAAGTAAACTGTATAGCTTTATTTGAAACGCCCAGTGGCTTGCCTTCGCCAAAAAGTATGGTATTTTAGGCAATAATGGCAATGCATTGCCTAGATTTTGTGCACACAGAGCCCGGATATGTCTAAAACCTTCTAAAAGTCCATAGTTGTTTATATAACAAACAAAAAATTGGATCTTTCCATAAGGCCCCATATAGTTGTAATATGATTCATATCTGACGCCTCATATGCAAACAGTAAGTCTTAGATCTTTTAAAGTGCCTGTTCCTAATATTCATTTTCACTGGATGAGCAAACAACTGGTGTTTCTTTTTTGGCTGAAGCATATAACCTTTTCATTGGCAGGAAATGAATGTGTATTTTGTGTGTCTTGGAAAATTCTGGGGCAGACAGCACACTGCAGTGCAGCTGTGATAGGACAATAGACTCCTCTCTGTTGCATGCTGCCTTGGGGAAGGGGTGCTGTGCAGCAGAGACAGAGAGGAAGGAAATAGTCCTGTTCGCCATTTCCTCCTGAAACTCATTTTTTCCCCTTTACATAGGATGCAAAGTTCTGGTTCCAAGTTTGTGCAAGAAACTGTTACACAAAGGGTTGCCAGGCCACAGCAGGCAAACCCTGGGGGAAATGGGGGGGGGGAGGCCCTATGGTGCTGGTACACTTATGTCAATTATGGTAAAAACTGGAAGTGATGTCTGTGGACTTTCTAGCACTTATGAAAACTCTATGGTTTTACCATAGGGTTTTTGTAAAATGCTAGAGTTTCCATATGTCTCTTCTACTTTTTTTGTTCTGTTTTTACCAGAAGTGATGCAAGCATGATGGTGTAACAGTGGAGTATCTTCTATTCACCTCCCCATTTCCTCCCACAGGTACCTTAGGTGCCATTGAGCAAAGACAATAGAATGTGTTGCTGGTGTTGTCTGTTTCTAGAAAACACACACATGGAGATCTTTGGCAGATGTGACACCTTGCTTTCATTCCCGATTTCCCCCAAATTTCTGAAGCCTCCGCGGGTGTCTGGCTAATCATTGTAAACATGTGAAATGGGTATACAGTTCTGAAGATTTCTTTTAAAAATATTTATTCTTGCTGTGGCATAAACAGCCAGATATATAATTTTAAAGCCATTTAGAGTCTAGGGCCCTCATACTTATTGAACCAAATCTCCTGGTATAATCTCATGTGCCAGTTATGGTCTTCAAGACAGCTTTCTCCTTGTGGTGCCTTCTCTTAGGATTATCTGTGTGGCAACAGTTAGGCTACAGGCTTTCTCTGTGAAAGGCCCATACCTCTTGAATGGCTTACCAGAGTGATTGCAGAGGACACTTTCATTAGCTGCATTCAGGAAGGCATGTAAGGCAGCTCTGTTTCAAAGTCTGTGACTGGTCCAAAATCACCCACTCAGCTTCTACAGCAAGAACCTGGAACTCAGAGACCCCGCTCTGAAGCACTGATGGCTACGCCTAGGGTAGCCAACCTCCAAGTGGAGCCTGAATATCACCAGGTATCACAACTGAACTCCAGACAACAGATCTCTCCCCCCCCCCGGAGAAATAACTGCTTTGGAAGGTGGGCTTTATGGCATTCTGTTCAGCTGAGGCCTCTCCCTTCCCCAAACCCTGGCTTCCATAGGAATTTCCCTACCTAGAGCTAGTAACCCTAGCCAGACTGGCCCCAGTGAGTTCCTCACAAAGGCCTGCGAAGGGTTTCCTTCCTTTATCTGAACCAAGCTTCGTTGCCCACTGTGGCGAAATGCGTTCCAGTTTACAACTCAGCTGTTCACCTTCCACCCTTGTCCTGTGGGTGTATCTCACTCCTTAAGTTCACTGCTGCCACTCATGGAATCGTCACTGCCTTTTTAGGGGGACACTGAGACCCCTCTGGCCGAATCTCCCTATTAGGAGATGAAATCCCCAATCTTTGGGGGATCCCTGGAAAGTTGGCAACCCAAGGGTTTGGCCTTTCCTTGCCTCCTTGGGCTACCCCTCCCTTTGTTATTGTGCAGAGCGGGGGAGACTATGTGGTCAGAGCACAACACAGATTATTAGCCCAAATAAAAGATTTTATCGATGTATTTACACAGTTATGGAGCGCACACACACACTAAATAAATGGCACAGCTGTAGGAGTAAGGACACACTACAGGGGTTAACCCCATCCTCTTTCCCTACACACCAGCCTCTGGCTCTGTGCTCCAGCTAGGGTTCCCAAGTACTTACCGCGATCTGGCGGGGGACACATGCTCCCCGGCCGGAACATTCCTCCCTGTAACGCACCATGCCTTCACCAGGAAGTGACGCTAGTTTCCAGCCCCATTGCCAGAGCGTCGCCCAGCGTCACTTCCTGGTGACCGCATGGTGCGGCACGTATGTTGTCCCTGCAGGAATGATCCTGCGAAGATGTCTGTGTCCCCCGCTGAATCACAGTAAGTACTTGGGAAGCCTGGCTCCAGCCTCCCTCTCTCTCTCTCTGGCCCAAGAGAGCAGGGAAACTTCCATTCATTCCCCAGTGCAGCCGACTGTGGAGTGGCTGAATTTCTGCTGCCTCCCAGGGTTCCCCCACGTCTGTGGCTTCTGGCCTGGACAGCCTGGTCAGCAGAGGCAGCAGGAGCCTTTCCTAACCTCCTGTAGGACGAACACTGCCTCCATCCTGTATGGGCTTCAGTCTATATTTATGCTGCCCTGCCCCTTGGGACAGTCCCTCTTTTCCCGCTCTTTTTGGCCTTGGGGCAGCTGGGAATTGTAGTCCAGCAGATGAGGAAGCCCCATTCAACCCAGTGAGTGACAGGCCCCTCTCTGGTGTTACTAGAAATAATGCCCGTTGCGGAAATAAATACAACGGGATCTAGGAAGAGGCTCTGGGAGAGTGCTTTGGCTTTGGGCAAACAGTGTCAGTTTCCTGTGGCGACCTCAGCAGGGTTTAATGACAGAGTCCACTGTTTTCTCCAGAGGGACTGATCTCTGCTACCTGAAGAGCATTTGTATGTTTGAGTTATCTGTAGCCCTCACCTGGAGAGTGGTAACCATTGTTACCCATTCTCCTCTCCCCTATGAGGTATGTTATGCAACTGAAAATCCCAACTGCCTTGTGGGGGGGGGAGTTTGAGGTGTGGAATGGACTGAAGTCCAATCAGCTTCCATATGCAAAATACCAGGTTGTCGCAGCAGTTGTGGTGTGGGCGGGACCCGGGCTTTGCCTTCTGATTGGTGGCGATATATGCTGAGGAGCAGTGCCATCAGCCATACACTAAGGGAGTGCATTTTAGAATTAGAACTTTGGCACCCACTATTCAATTATATATAAGGAGAGATATAATTAAATGAACTATCACATTTCACACTTGCAGGCCAGCTTCTCAACTCTGTGGCACTGGAACAAGCTGGCCCAAGGTTTTCTTAAGAGTTGTCAACCCCCAGGTGGGACCTGGAGATCTTCCAGAATTACAACTTTTCCCAAAACCACAGAGCTCAAGTCCCTACGAGAAAAAGGCTGCTTTGGAGAGTAGACTCTATGGTATATACCCCACTGAGCTCCCTCCCTTCCCTAAACTCAGCCTTCCCCAGGTTCCACCCCAAAATCTTCAGGAATTTCTCAACTTGGAGTTTGCAACTGTAAGTACTGCAGAAGTCGCCTCTAACTATGTCTGCACTGCTCTAAGACCCCCTCACCTGCACAAAGTGTAGATCATCTACTTGCTCCTCTAATTGCAGAACCAGGAAAGATGGGAAGCAATTCAGTTGTGAACTTTCAAAGTGGCAGAAAGACCAGAATTGCAGGATGAAGAGCAATAACTACAGCTCTGTGCTACAGAGATTCTCCTTGAATTCAGAAGTGTAAAATCCTCTACATAGACTGGGAATCTGGCAAATTCCTCTTGTTAGTGCAACATTTGTGCTGGCACTCCATATGCCATGAAGGCTGAGTCAGTGACCTTGGGCCAGCCACTCTGTATCAAAATTAACCTACTTGAAGTTAAAACGAGGAATGTAGAGTGGTTAGCTGCCTTGGATCCCCATTGGGAAATAAAACAGTAAAAATAGTTAAATAAATAAATGCCACAGAATTCGTTAGATCCACTTGTTCATTTATTTTATGGTTAAGACATTTATGAATATGACTAATATATAGTTGTCTTCAAAAATACAAAACCACATTGAGCTTGCAAGATGAAACAAGCTAAATTCCAACACAGTCAAAAACTAAAACGACAACGGCATTTAATAGATGTGAAGCTGTCCCACCACCGCTTCACTCCCTTACATTGAACATTTTAGATGAGATGGAATTTACCTCCTATGGATATAATCTCTGGTTTCTTGGGTTCAGGTCTTCGTAAATGTCTTGGCAGTTGGTCATTTTCAATGTGCCATTTTTTCAGACACTGTGGTTCATGGATGCTTATAGACTTAGTTCCATACTCACGCCCACAAATGTAACAAATGACAGTTGGGGGTCGCCTTATCACAGCAGGCTGTGGACAACAAGTAAAATGAAATGACAATTGATTTCAGAAAATAACATAAATTGCAGGTCAATCTTATTGAAAGGAATCCTGTTGTCACAGTAAGGGGAGAGGAACCAGACAGGTTCAAATTGTTTTACACCACATTTTTAATTCCTGAAAAATATAGAATGATATCCTATGATTCCTTTCTGCTCTGGCTGAAGGAGCTTTGTCCAATCAGAATGCATGCTCTGTTGGAGGAAGACTTCCTTCATCAGAGAAGGGCTCTTCACATAGTGCAAAAACTGAACCCAGAGTCCAGAAGTTGATAGTTCCTAATCCTTGATAGAACATTCAGATCTGTTATCGCATTACTTTTGGGTTAGCTCACTTTAAAAACTTTCAGGTGGACTCTGAAATTCTCCCATGAAATCCACTTTAGAAATGCTAGGCAAGTTTCAATGTCATGTTGGTATGAAATAAACTTGTGTAAATT
The DNA here is from genome assembly GCF_001447785.1 of Gekko japonicus. Lineage (NCBI taxonomy): Eukaryota > Metazoa > Chordata > Lepidosauria > Squamata > Gekkonidae > Gekko > Gekko japonicus. The sequence continues at coordinate 20,069 of NW_015165865.1, read as the reverse complement.
AGACTTCACTTTTTTGGTTATTGCATCAATTGCTAACCTGTTTTGCTGCCGATTTTGACCAATAGGGAAGAAGAGGGCTGGGGAATAAAAGAACCGGTGCAAGAAAAAAAGCTGTTCTTCTTCCCAGGGAATAGGGCCAGAACAGAGGCTGCTGTGGGGAAGAACCTCTCATCCTGAGGGAAGGGTGAGTAGTTTAAGGCCACTTCAAATAGTGAGCTAGAGACAGTATATATTTAGACGCGTTAGGGCATTTGATTTCTTTTCTTTTCACCCACTTACTGTTATTATTCTGCACCTTGTTTGTTTGACCCCCTATAAAATAAACTATTTTCATTGTTCACTCTGCCTGGTCCTCATGCTCCTTTTGGCCAAAAGGGAGGTCTGAAGGTTTTGGGAGGGTGCTCTGGGCCTTCTCAAGGGATCCTAAATTCAGAGTGGTGGCAGATTGAGGTGACACCCCACCTGAGCCGTGACAGATTGTAATGTAATGTAATGAATAGTAGGATGTAATGTCATTCGGAATGGTAGATTGTAATGTATTTTTGTGGATTCCCGCCATGAGGGGGGCAGTATAAAGGTCCACTTAAACTTTAAATATCATGCTTGCCATAAGGATCCTCCATTTTGATCCTTGGTTTTTTTCTATGGTTCTGTATTGTACTGAGGTTCTTTAATGTTGGTTTTCCTACATCAACAGACATGGCAGAAACAAGATTACTTAGACTGTTTGGAGTGCAGACTCTTTTGGTTTCCCTGGTGAATTTAATTCTACTCTGTCTCATATCTTCCATGAATTTGTGTCTTCTTCAGAAAAGATAATGCCTCTGCTGTGCCCTGAACCCTTCCTCTGTTGCCAAGCATGTCTGTGTGCTTTCCACTCATCTGAGGAACTCCCACTGGCAGTGACAGAGATGGCATGCCGTTGCTGGCATGCATTTTCCATGACCCTATTGGGTCTACCCCAGAAGCTGTGACTAGTGGGATAACTTTGTTTTTGATGTGTGGAGCAACGATGAGTGGGGGAAATAATCCGTGAGGTGTGCTTTGCATTAGAGGTGGAATTGTATAAGAAGGCTGTCTGCCTGAGCAACAAGATGGGAAAGGTAATCCTTTTAATTTTTTTTTTTAATTTAGTACGTTAATTGCCTTGCAACACTGCTATAACCATCCAATAACAGCCATTGGCTATGCCAAATGTGATTGCGTTTAGTTTGGCTATGCCAAAAGTGATCATTTTTAAAAATTTATTACAGATATTAAAACCCAAACAAAATGTAAAAGGGACATAATGTTCTCAATGAGCAAACTGATCAAGCCACCCTGCTGGTGCCAGAGGAAGAACAGGACATTGTGCAAGCCTGCAAGAGGCATCTTCCTGAGAGGAAGTGGGTGTGAGATGTCCTGGCAAACTTCATGTACAAGCACAAATGCAGATGAGCAGGGAGAGAAGTGTGATGTCCAAAGCTCTAAAAAACTTGTGTGCCCATAACATTCATTTTCCTGAATTGCAAACCTTCCTGATGCCATTATTAGTTTCCCTTGTATTTAATAATACATGCTTGTCATGGATTTGCAAGTTATGGATTAGGTTGTCATTGAACACTAATAAACATTACTTTGCACCTTTTAAAAGCCAGTTTGGTGTAGTGGTTAAGTGCGCGGACTCTAATCTGGGAGAACCGGGTTGGATTCCCCACTCCTCCACTTGCACCTGCTGGTGTGACCTTGGGTCAGTCACAAGCTCTGGCACAGCTGTCCTTGAAAAAGAGCAGTTTGTGTCAGAGTTATCTCAGCCCCACCCACCTCACAGGGTGTCTGTTGTGGGGAGGGGGAGGGAAAGGAGTTTGTAAGCTGCTCTGAGACTCCAAGTGAAGGGTGGGGTATAAATCCAATCTCTTCTTCTTCTTCTAAAAAAAAAGTTATTGCACTGTAGGCTGTTGGCTTTCAATGGGGGTAGTTGGTTCCCTTGCAGGAAAAAAAGTTCTCTTAAGGGGTTAAAATGTTCTTCATGTTCTTGGGAAGGCAAACAGAGAGGAGTGAGAGAAGACTGGGACCCTACTAGATTATTTAAGTTCGTATCCCTCTGAAATCTTATGAAATGCTTTAAGCAACATTTCAGCATTATTGTGCTGAAAAGGCTGCCCAGACGTTGCGGGACCTTCTGGTAGCATGATGAGGTCAAAGCACTGCTAGACCTCATCCTGCAGTCTGCGCATGTGGCAGACCTCATGGCCAGCAGGCACCTGGAGAACTGCTAGGTGTACGAGACCGTTTCCAGGAGGCTTCGCCACTGCGGCTTCAACCTGACTAGTGCCAGTCAAAATTCCAGAAGGTCAAATGTGACTTCATAGCCAGCCCGGAGGCTTGGCAGGGGATCCCCCAGGAGAGTGGGTAGATAGCCCACCATGCCAAGTTGATGCAGCTGTGGGAAGCTACTGGGAGGCTAAAATGGGAGGACAGATGGCATGAGAATAAGCAATTGTTCCCTTTGAGCCTTCACACACCCAGTATTGGTGTTCAGGGAAAAAGCCACCCCCTCTCCCTTTCCAAAGTTTACTAACTGGAGGTTGTTACACATTTTCTAAGGTTACTTTCTGTGCATGGTTGCTGACACCCTTTTGCAAACTGCAAACTTAATTTATCCTCACAAGACACATACAATGTTGTAAGGTTGCTACAGCAGTGGTTGTTTTTCCTTCCACCCCTCCCCCCACCATTTTACCGTTGCATTGTCAGCACTTATGGTACCCTTCTACAAAGGGCACAATTTATTTTCCCCAACAAAGATAGAACATTGCAACATTGCTTCAAATCCAACCATACACTTTAAGGGCAATGTTTATTTTTTGTTAGAAAAGATTTCTGTTGCATAAACTGTGGTCTTTTTGGACACCTACTCCATGCAACCCAAGGCCCCCAAAATTAATGGTGCTATCATCAATAATTACTCAAGGATGCATTCAGTTTTTCGACGATTATTTCTCCCCCCCCCAAAAAAAAAGAGAGTAGTTTGTGACCCAGGTACCAACGTGGTCCCATGAATCACCTAACAACTACAATTATTGGCCACCTTGCTCTCTCTCCAGTTGAAAACTTGACTGTGGAACAGTTTTGACACCACCACCCTTAAAAATTTCAGAGGATGACATTTCTGCCATTTGCAGAGAATATTTTGCTGCTACAGACAACCTTCCAAAACACAAACTGAGCATTGGTCTTCCAATAAACTACACCCCCACTTACACAAAAGAAGTAGAATGCCATCCAAATGTCAAAGGTTTTGCTTATACCCCCCAAACCCTACTGACAGGCATTGTTGCCCTCCAGTGAAAAACCTGTGTGAGTGGAATCTTGCCCTCCTCCCCATTTGAAAAAAAAAGACATTTCTATGGCTACAGGGGATATTCACATTGTCCACCCAGACATGTGTCTGCCTCCAAACAACCCCCCCCTTACACCAAAGTAGTGGTTTGCCAGCCTTGTCAAGAAGTTTAATAGTGGACCTGTAAAGCACCCAAACACCATGTTATGACCAACATTGGGAAACCCTCTGTGTGGGGAGGTGTTTTAGCCCTCCCCTCCCCAAGTGGTGCATTGGCACATCAGAAGGGAAAGTCTACATGACCCGCAGCCAGAAGTTCTCCCCAAAATTGGCCTTCAGTCAAGCACTAGGGTCTGCAGTGGTAGATACACTGTCAACCCCAACCCCAAAGGTCTGCCCTACCCAATATTTATCATAGCAAATTATCTGTGCATTGTGCCATGTCAACAGCTTTTTAAGATTCCCCCCTTTTTTCTCATACAAATACAGCTGCCAGCTGTCAGCAACCACAGGCATCACCAGCAACAGCACCAGAGGCCCAGGAAAAACTTCCTGAGGGGGCTGATGTGGAACAGGCAGAGGAGGCAGAGGAGATGATACAGCTCCTCCATCACCTGCCTCAGGTATTGCAGAATGAATTGCAGTATTAATAATAGTTTGTAGAAGCAGTAGGCCTAACTTCAAGAATCTAGGCTAAAACTGTAAAAAATCTTCTACCTTTATACATTGCAGCCCCCTCCAGTGATCCAGAAGCCCCTACCCGAGCTTCCTTCTCCAGATGGAGGATCCTTGGACTTGTCTCTGTCACCTCACTGCAAAGGTGATTTATTTATTTACATGTGACTTATATACCACTCGTAACCCCTAGCGGGTCTCAGAGCGGTTTACAGGGGCGTTCTTACGAACTTGTTAGCCCTATCTAAGGCCACATACTGAGGGGTGGGGGTTCCCTACCAGCACCCTGTGATGCGTCCGCTGCGTTCTACTGGCTTCTTGGCAGCTCTCCTTCTTCGGCGGTTCCTCCACTGGTCGGCTGCTTCTTCTCTCCTCCCGGGGTCGCCTCTGTTGGTCCTCCGCCGCTGCCATTTCTCTCTCTCTGCCGCTGGTATTGCTGCCGATTCTCTGCATTGCCGATCACCATCCCAGCGCAAGGCCAGGAGGAGGGTGCCCCCTGCCACCTAGGGCAGGTACCCATTTCTCTGATGTTAATTAGAGCCGCTGGGTTGGCGGGAGCTGGGACGAGGGCCGGGGGCTCAACCCGGCCGTGGTGGGGGATCGAACAGCCATACTGACTGTTCGCCACAGATGTTAACAGCAGGCGTTGTATTGCCTGCGCCACCGCTCCCTTGTAAGTGTAAAAGCCAGGGCTCTTTTTGTAGAAAAATCCCAGCAGGAACTCATTAGCATAATAGGCCACACCCAACAGCAGAAACTCATTAGCTTATTAGGCCACGCCCTGACAGCATGGCTCATTAGCATATTAGGCCACATCCCAATGTTACCAGAAGTGTGGTCATCCAGCCACACCCACCTTTTGCTTGTCTGTTGTCAAAACGGAGGGAGAGCTTGTACCTGAATAATCCTTGGTCACAGAGGAGGGAGAGCTTGTACTTGAATAAACCTTGATCTTAAAGGTGCCACTGGACTCTTTTGGATTGCTAGCTATGGGGGGAGGCACAGATCTGCCCTCACAGAGGAGGGAGAGCTTGTATCTGAATAAACCTTGATCTTAAAGGTGCCACTGGACTCTTTTGGATTGCTAGCTATGGGGGGGGGACGTGCACTAACAACACCTCAGCAAATAGGGAGACCCAGGGAAACAGTTCTCAGAACATTATCTCAAGACAAGTACTACAAAAGAAGGGTCAGTTGGGCTTTGGGGAAGTTAGATAAAGGACTGTCATTCTCAGAAACATTCACAGGAGCAAATGTCTACAGTGAAGCTTAAATAATACAGTCTCCAACCGGCCAGATTCTCCAGTCAGTGTCAACAGTCAGCATGCAATCAAAGAACTGAGTCCCCTCCCCAGATTACAGACAACACAGGGATCTCTTTTCTGGTATGAAGTAGGTGAAACACTGATATAAATGGAATGAACTCGCACTCAGAGTAAATTTAGGATTATATGCCCAAACCAGTCCTCCCTCAGACAGGGCAGAAATGGTCTGCAACGAGATCATAGCAGCCAGGCAAGCACCAGGAAAAAAGGAGGAAAGGTGTTCACTTCAAGGAAGGGGCAAGCTCCCAGCAGATTCCTTCGACCTGAAAACCTCTGAAGGAATGCTGGGAGCCTCAAGCAGGTTCGGGGTTCTGTCTAGATTAGGGTTGCCAAGTTGATCTTCGCTGGGAGTGGTGGGCTCCTGGCTGGCGTCTGGTGTGTGCGCATGCGCACAATGCGTGCACCACACGCACGTCACCCGAAAGTGACGTGACAACGCCAGGCACGCTGGGGGTGGGGCTGCGGCCATATGAGGGAAAACCATAGAGTTTTCCCTCGGATGGCCATGGCCCTGCCCCCAGTGTACCCGGCATGGTCGCATCACTTCCGGGTGATGCGCACGTCAGGGAGGAGTTCCCCCTGGGGCCTGATCCAGCGGCGGTGGGGAACGGGCCTCTGGGGTGGGGGTTTCCCCACCCCCCCGGGGGGACTTGGGAAGCCTAGTCTAGATGGATGCCAACCCACTGGTACGCACTTAACAAACTGGCCACTAGTCCACCAAGACCTCTGCTGAAATTTATATATATTTTTAAAAACTGCTCAAATCTCCTAACTAAAACACACCAGTAGTGCCCTGAAGTCTAACAACATTTATTCCAACACAATTTGTTCATGTTTACTGTGATCTATCTAGAAAAGATGCTTCAACCTCTAAAGGCATGTCTCTAAAGGCTCCTCTACCGAGGAGAAATTTAGGCTGCTGGGCAGGAAACGTAGGTCCAGGACCTTCAAGGTAGCCTTCTCAGAAGTGCTACCTGTTCCACACGCAGGGCTGGAGAGACAGGCACAGATCAGGAGTCTCAATGTGTGGATGAGACGATGGTTTAGGGGGAAAGGGTTTGTTAGGTACTGGGATGCTTTTTGGAACAAGAGGGTGCTGTACAGATGAAATGGTCTCCACTTGTCCCAAGAAGGAACCAGGATGCTGGCGCTTAAAATCAAAAAGGTGGCAGAGCAGTTTTTAAACTGAATATTGGGGAAAAGCCGACAGGAGATGAAAAGTCTCTGGTTCGGGTTGGCTCATCTCAGAGAGATGAGGGGGTAGCTGTTGCTTTTCTACAGGGAGGTGGATTGAAATTGTCCACTGAGACCATGGCTAGTGATATGGACTGCCTGACAAGGTCTCAAGATAGCAAGAGGAAAGTTGCAGGCTTAACTTGTATGGGAAATTATAGCTGTTTCTATACAAATGCTAGAAGTGTCCTAGGTAAAATCGGGGAGTTGGAGTGCTTGGTGTTGGAGGGAAAAATAGACATTGTGGGTATTTCAGAAACTTGGTGGGATGAAGAAAATCAGTGGGATACAGTGATTCCCGGTTATATATTATATTGGAAGGATAGGGGGGAAGGGTTGGAGGTGGGGTGGCTCTGTATGTCAGAGAGGATATAATGTCCAGAAAGATTGAGAGGCTAAGAGAATTGGATTCGCTTCTGGAAATTCTATGGGTTAAAAAAGAGGGCCCACCAGGTCAAACGATAGAGGAGAATTATAAAATTATGAATGAATTAAAGATAGCGGCTAGACAAAAAAAACTGTGTCATAATAGGTGATTTTAACTACCCACACATTGATTGGGTCAATATGTGTTCTAGTCGAGAAAAAGAGATTGAGT